>NC_045435.1:155190321-155287252 GCF_002776525.5 Piliocolobus tephrosceles | reverse complement strand
AGATAGATAGATAGATAGATAGATAGATAGATAGATAGATAGATAGACAGACTATTAGGAGAATTGGCACACACAATTTTGAAGACTGGGAAGTCTCATAACAGGCTATCTACAAGGGGATGCCATTAGTATGGCTCAATTCAGGCCTAAAAGTCTGAGAACCTGGGGGGTCACTGGTGTAAATACTGCAATCCAAAAGCTGGATAGCCTGGAGCTCTGATGTCCAAATGCAAGAGAAGAGTATATCCTAGCTCCAGGAGGACAGAGACCAATTTATCTTTTCTCTGTTTTTGTTCTATCCAGGACCCCAGCCAACTGGATTGTGACAGTCCTCCCCCCACCACAGACACACACACACACACACACACACACACGCACATTTAAAGTATATATCTGAAAGAATCGAAAGCAAGGACTCGAGCATATATTTGTACATTTGTGTTCATAGAAGCATTATTCACAATAGCCAAAAGGTGGAAGCAACCCATGTTGCTTCCATCAATAGATGGTAATTCAATATTGTTGCATCCATCAATAGATGAAAGGATAAACAAAATATGGTATATACACACAACGGAACATTATTCAGCCTTAAAAAAGAAGAAATCCTGGCTGGGCGCAGTGGCTCATGCCCATAATCCCAACACTTTGTGAGGTCAGGAGTTCAAGACTAGCCTGGCCAATGTGGTGAAACCCCGTCTCTACTAAAAATGCAAAAATTAGCTAGGGGTGGTGGCAGGTGCCTGTGATCCCAGCTACTCAGGAGGCTGAGGTAGGATAATTGCTTGAACCCAGGAGACAGAGTTTGCAGTGAGCCGAGATCATGCCACTGCACTCCAGCCTGGGCAACAGAGTGAGACTCTGTCTCAAAAACAAAAAAAGAAAAAAAGAAAAAAAAAAGAAATTCGGACACATTCTATAACATGGATGAACCTTAAAGACACCATGCTAAGTAGAATATGCCATCCACAAAAGAACAAATGCTGTATGATTCCTCTTATATGAGGTCTTATAATAGTCAAAATCATAGAGAAAGAAAGTAAAATGGTAGTTGCCAGGGTTGAAGAATTGGGAAGTTTATGTTTCATGGTACAGTTTCAGCTTAGGAGAAAAACGTTCTGGAGATGGGGTATGGGTGAGGGCTGCACAAAAATGTAAATGCACTTAATTCCTCTGAACTGTACATTTAAAATGGTGAAAATGATAAATCTTGTGTTACATATATTTAGCCACAAAATCTGGCACTTGTAGTAGCACTAAAATGTGGTATGTGCATCTATATATAATTAAATATATATGTATGGAATAAATTCAGCAAAGACATATATACCAAAACCTATAAAACATTGCCGACAGAAATTAAAGAAGACCTAAGTAAAAGCAGTAAAAAGAATAATGTTGGAACCTCATCCTACCTGATTTCAAAACTTATTATAAAGGTACAGTAATCAAGACAGCGTGGTATTGGTAGATAGAGAAATAGATTAATTGAACAGATTAAAGAGTACAGAAATAGACCACACATTTATTATATTCAATTGATTTTGACCGAGGAAGTTAAGGTAATTCAATGCTGGTACATCTGAATAAGTAGTTGGAAAAGTATTAACATTAGCTGAATTATAAACCTAAATGCAAAAGCTTCTAGAGTCTGCAATGACAAGGAGAAGGATATGAGTCCCAGTTATCTAGACCCAATCAAGACAAAAATAACTATCCCAAGTTTCAACAGTCATAACTATCAGCACCAAACATGAGCAGAACATCCAGGGATGGAGCCTGAAGCTCAACTGCAAGTGGCAGCTGGGACCAAGCACTCTCTAGCTAAGACCAAAGAAGATCCAAGAGAAACTGCAACAACTGAAGGGACACCTTTTTCTCTCTCAGACTATAATGCCACACAAGTGACATGTGTTCTTTATTATAACCAAGTAGCATTTTGGAGAAGAAAAGAGGGCTGAAGAAGCAATCTGAGATGCTGAGCATTTACATGAAGGGGCCACGTGGTAGAGTACAGAAATGGCGACTGCCAACCCTTCTCTGAATCTATGCCCTTTGTAACATGACTTTGCAGCTCCTCCCATTGGGCAAATAATCCAGCAGACTGAATAGCAAGAGCAAAGGCCCTAAGACAAGGAGATTGGCCGTGTTGAAGAAACACAGAGAAGGCCAGTGTTGCTGAGAAGAGGGTCTGGGGAGTGATATAAGGTGAAGTCTGAGAGGTAAGACAGCAACAGAACACATATAGCTATAACGCACATAGCCTTTCAGACTAGGAAATCCCCTGTTAACAGCAGAAGGATCAAAATGTAAACCATGGTGGCCTGCTCTCCCACTGCTGTGTACAGCTGGGCCTATTGTTAAAATATTAAAATGCTTTCATTCCAGTTGGTAAATAGCTATTGTGCTGATCTCCCCAAAGTATCCCTACAGTCCTGGCCAATGAGGCCCCTCCACCAGGACACTAAACCTCCCATGATCCTATAATTTAAGGATTCAGGGCACATAGAGGCCTCTAACACTCTGATCAAGTGTCATGGCCATATAAGTGATTAAGGATTTCCAACATCACTCCCAGGCAAAAGGCAGAGCATTTATCTACATCTTAATGAAATTCTGAACAAGCATTAATTCATTTGATGAATAAATATTTGTTAAACTCCAACTATGGGTCAGGAGGTATTACAGGCATTGAGGATGAGTGAGAGTAAACAAACCAGTTTCTGCCCTCACAAAGCTTAGAGTGTAGCATTCAGGCAAATTATTGCCTTCAGGTAGCAACTTTTAGGCAGTGGTTCTCAACTCGGACTCCAGAACCAAATCATCAGAGAGTTTTAAAAAGTACTGATGCCAGCTGGGTTTGGTGGCTCAAGCTTGTAATCCCAGCACTTTGGGAGACTGAGGCAGGAGGATCACTTGAGGTCAGGAGTTTGAGATCAGCCTGGGCAACATAGTAAGAGCCCATCCCTACAAAAATTAACAATAAATAAATAAAAAGTCCTGATGCTTGGGTCCCATTCCCAGAGGGTCTGGTTTAATTGCTCTGAGGTGTGGCCAGGACATTGGACATTTTTTAAGTCCCCCAGGTGATTCAATGTGCAACCAGGGCAAAGAACCTCTTAGAGAGATATGATCTGATGTGGGTAACAGATTGAATTTTTAGTAGAATCTACAGACGTAAATCAAGAGTTAAGTTTTCACTGCATGTTAACTAATAACAAAAATCAAGATGAAAGTGATTTCTTTAAAGATATTTGTCAAAGAATGCTAAAGGCTGTCTTTGGAGAACGGTGTTCTGTTAAAATGGCAGTCCTGACCCAACATTAGACCAGCCGACTAATTGTATTCTGCCAATATATAGCAGAACTCTGGGCTTTTTGAAATCGAATTCCTCAAGAGAAGGAATTTTAAATACGAACTCTCCTCCTACACCCCCTGCCTCCTGACTAGTACCTTCTCAAACTGCATTCCCCACCCAAAACTAGCTATCAGCCTGAGGAATAGGCACATGCTGAGAACTCCATGCCACGAGTAAGAATACCAGCCCCAGGGGTCAAGAACCAAGACCCAGCATATTGAGACCACTTTTCAGATGGATTTCTTTGCTCTGTTTTCTAGTTGCTTCCCTAAGCTGCTCATCAAGTGGCAAATGTTCAAGATGAAATGGAATCAGAAACATCTCCAAAAGGTTTGACCCAATGGAGAGTCCATGGGAACTGTGGGAAGGGAAACATACCTCAAACGCTGGGCTGTAGCATAAGTATTTTCTAGATTCACTGGGTCACGGAGAGGCAGCAAAGCACATTCTAGGGCAGCAAATATGCTCAGTGCTAGCTCTTGATTATTCATTCTAATGAAGGGGAACAATGATGTGGGCTTTCCAAAATAGTGGCTGCTTTTAATGAGTGGTTTGGCTTTGACTCTGGAAATCACCACTAGGCAAATCATAAAAGCACCCAGCAAGACTGAGCATATTTCAGCTGGGCACTGTGGAATGTGGCCAAGGAACGTGAAAGAGAATGTGGCTTACGATCTCAAAATTCACTGGAAAAAAAACTCACAAAACAGAAACATTTCAGTGGAAATAACAGAGTCCTATATTATGACTTAGACAACAAGAATTCTTGCCTCTGGTCTATTGTGACCAAGTGTGTCATCCTAGGTAAGTAACTTTTCTGTGCTGTAGTTTCCTCATTTTTAAGATGAGGGCACTGGACTTAAATGCTCTCCAGTAGGATGGCTGAGTAAAATGGAATTTCCTATCTTTGTGTGAGAAAGAAAGAAAATGCTGATACGTAGAGCCTGAAGATTGCTGGGGTGAAAAGGGGAGCAGCCAAATTTGCATTTGGAGCCCAAGACTCCCCTAGAGGAAGGGATCAAGACCCCTGCACTTTGTCTCTAAAATTAAAACTAGTCAGGGTGGACTAGGGGTGGCCCTGAGCAAGGCCTGGAGTCAGGAAAGGGCCATGAGACCCTCAGATAAGCCCTTACCAAAGAGAAAACATAGGATCACCAGACCAGCCTCTGTAGACTTAGGCGTTTGAAAAGGAATGTGCTTTCGGAGCTATAAGACAGTGCACACTGGGTCTAGACCCAGCCCGAGAATCAGATGGCAGATTGGAGTCCTAGAGAAGTGGCTATGTGAGTGAATTGAAGGGATTCCAATGATGGGAGGCCAGGCCAGGTCTCACAGGAGCCCTCTCCTGGCTGAACTTATCCAAAGGCTGGGGATCTTCTCTCCGGCTCCCTAGAAAAGAACAGTCGTCCAAGGCAGGGTCTACACCAGCAGCTTCCTCTGGAGCCACCAGCTTCTTGTGGGGCATCAGAGACAGACACTCCTAGTGTCTGAGTTGAGACATCAGGAGTTGAAATGGAAGTGGCCAGAACTGGCCCTAGGAATATCAAGGGAGGGGGCTCCCAAACAAAAGCACTGTTTCCTGTTCCTTGGGCATGTGACGCTCACGTATTGCACTTTGGGACCTCTCCTGAGCAGTTCCTTATTTGCATTCCAAACTATAAACTGGGGCACTCTGGTTACAGACCTTTAAGATCCCTTAGAACTCTAATATGTTGTGATTTTAGTGTGTGATTCAAAACAGCACTTAAAGACTGACTTTAATTCAGAGTTAACACATAGCTCTATCCATAAATTTGTAGTCAGTGGTACTCCTGTCTAAAAAAAGGAGAAGTGCAAACTAAGGATCCATCTGGGATTATTAAATAGCTTAAAATTTACACAGAAGTTGTATCACTGCTAACAATCCATGAATTCTTCTAAGTACACTCATTAAAGATTGTTAAAGGCCAGGGACGGTGGCTCATGCCTGTAATCCCAGCACTTTGGGAGGCAAAGGCGGGCGGATCACGAGGTCAGGAGATCGAGACCATCCTGGCTAACACGGTGAAACCCCGTCTCTACTAAAAGTACAAAAAAAATTAGCCAGGTGTGGTGGCAGGCGCCTGTAGTCCCAGCTACTCAGGAGGCTGAGGCAGGAGAATGGTGTGAACCCGGGAGGCAGAGCTTGCAGTGAGCCCAGATCGTGCCACTGCACTCCAGCCTGGGTGACAGAGCGAGACTCCATCTCAAAAAAAAAAAATTGTTAAAGAGAAAGCTGGGAATACAAAAGATAATTATACAGTTGGATATCTAAAAGTCTTTCTGATAGAGGGCAGAATTGTGTGTGTGAAATACAAGTGTGTTACCCTGAAATTGAAACTGAAACACATGCTTGCTTTAGTGAAAGATGATCACTACATCAATTTACTGTTTAATATTGCCCTAGCCAATAAATATCAGCATTGTAAATGGACATACTATCTGACCCAGCAATGTTACTTGTAGACATTTATCCTGCTGAAATGTTGCACATGTATACAAAAATAAATGTACAAGAATGTTCACTGTTGCAACATGGATAGCAGGAAAAAAAAGGGAAGAATTAAAATGTTCATTAATAAGAGACAAGTTAAATAAATTATCAGTAATCCCTATGCTGAAATACCAGAAATAGTCAAATATATCTTTGTAGCAAATAAATAATTTTATATTAACTAATGTTTCTATCATTTATAGTTTGTTTGTTTACCCTACATCTGCTTCCAGCTTTAAAGCAAATAGATATTGAGGCTAAATCCTTCTTTGTTTCAGGGAGGTATGGTTGTGAAGAGTACTGATTACAGAAGGATAATTGCAACTGCTTTGCACCAAGGACAAGAGGCCAAGAGAAAGGCATTCCTCATCTTGAAAGCCTAGCTTTGAATGCCCAAAGCCAAAGTTTGGGCTCAAAGCAATAGATTTTTGAAAGCCTGCATGTTGAAGGTAAAGCCATTATAGTTGGTTAGTTCATAAACTTACTTGGGCAAAAAATAAAAATAAAAAATCCCTAAATGAATAAGGAGCCGAGAGAGTAATGAGAGCAGTGCAAGGGGGTTCACTCTGATGTCATTTGCTACACTGGGTGAACTTGAACATCAGTGTTCCTAGCCTCTCAGGTGTCTGAGAACAGACAACAAAGTCTAGGTCTTGAAAGTCTAATATGACTCCCAACCCCCACCTCCACTGAGCAAGTCTTCAAAGGCTGCATTTTCAATATAAGGGTAAACTAGAAATAAACCTAACCCCTATTTCTTTTAAAGGAGGCTTTAAAGAAAATTGCCCAGTCTCAAAACTTGATGGTGGGAGGAAGGAGAAAAATGTCCCACATGAGCATTCATAATCATGAACCAGCCCTTACAGGAATTTACAACAAAATTCCAAAACTTGTAAGCTGATAATTCACAGTAGTTCCAGAGCAGTAGTATCACCAAGGAATCTAATAAAGGCAGATAAACTTTCTTCCTGGAGGAACTCATCTTCATCCTAGGCCTCAAAAAATTTTTCACAGATCAAGAAAAATAAACAGCATAAATAAATAAATGTTAAAAACCATAAAACACACAAGGAAACAAAGTACCAGGAGAGAGGACCAGAAATAAAACCAGCAGCAAAATGAAATCCATGTAAAACTTTCAATATTAGAGTCATTATGTAAGTTTTATATTTCAAGAACAAAAGAAAGGCTTGAAAATATGAGGAAAGAAAAAGTAGGCTTGATACTGGTATAAGTCTCTGAGAAGGGCCACTTACCCTGTTCTCACCTGTGGTATAAACCCCAAAGGGGAAAGATAAAACACTTGAATAATTTGGAAAACCCAAAAGTAATGATCTTGTGTGGGGAATGCACAAAGATTTATGTAATACATATTTATCTACCAGTCCTCCAACTCGCCTCCCCTTAGGCGAAAAGAGTTAGACCCAAACTATAAACGGAAGCTATTCAAAAACGTCAACACCTGTACATTGGAATGTTTTATGTTACAGTTAGTCTTCCATAAATAGGAAAATCAGTTGATGTATGCTGAAATTGCACCATGAGATTTCTTGACTTTTTCTTTCCCTTGTGAGTGCACAAAATCAAAACTAAACAGCAAAACATAACCACCAGGATCTGATAGTTAACAAGAAGATACTGTTTCAGAACACCAGCAATCACACTTCCACTCTATTCATGGAACATGACATGACCAATCCAAATAGTAAGGTCAACTACTGCCTTTATGACTAATATTCCTATGTTAGCAGCCTTACCGTTGGGTTTATGTGTATAAGAATCACAATTTTCACAGTTCTTTAAAACCTTGCTGTTCAAGCTATGTTCCTTGGATAGCAAAACAGGCATCACCTGATCATTTGTTACAAATGTAAAATCTGAGCAGCAACTCGGGAGGTTAAGGTAGGAGAGCAGCGCTTGAGGCCAGGAGTTTGAGACCAGCCTGAGCAACATAGCAAGACCCTGACTCTGCAAAAAAAAAAAATTTTTAATTAGTCAGATGTAGCGGCACACGCCTGTGATCCCAGCTGCATGAAAGGATGAAGCAGGACGATTGCTTGAGCCCAGGATTTCAAGGCTGCAGTGAGTTATGACTGTGCCAATGCACTCCAGCCTGAATGACAGAGCAAGACTCTGTCTTTAAAAAGAAAAAAAAGAAAGAAAGAAAAAAAGTAGACTCTCAAGAGCCACCCCAGAACTACTAAACTAGAATCTGCATTTTAAAAAGATTTTCAGATGATTTGTATGCCTGTTCAAATTTGAGAGGCACTGGTCTAACTATTCTCACTGTCCTACCTAACAGGTGGTAGACATGCTTTTAGAGAAATAAATGTGTGTATACATTTTTTTAACTTTCCGTTTTTAAATAACTCCAGACTTATGAAAAAGTTGCAAGATAATAACAAGTTTGGCCCCAAATATGTACATCTACCATACCATAGTACAATTATCAAATAAGAACCGATTCAACAGTATTATGACAGAGCTTATTTAAATTTCACCAAATTTCCTACTGATGTCCTTTTTTTGTGGTCCAGGGCTCAATCCAGGATGACACATTGCCTTTAGTTGTCATGCCTCCTTAGTCTCATCAATCTGCAACAGCCGAGAGCAGTGCTGTCCATTGAACTTTCTGTGATGATGGAAAAATTTTATAATCGCACTGTTCGATACAATAACTACTAACCATACATGTGGCTAGTGCAACAAAGAAACTGCATGTTTAAATTGTAATTCATTTTAATTAATGTAAATTTAAGTTAAATAGAGGATCTTACTGTTTTAACATACAAAACACAAATATTTCCGCTAGGAAAACCCAGTTCCAAAATCTCTCTAAAGCAAAGCATAATGAACAGCCCTTTCATAAGCATGCAAGGGGAGCACTTAAAAAAGCGTGGTCATAATTCTGCTTGGCAGGGCATACAGACTCTTCATTTAGCCCAATCCAGTCTCTCTAACTGTGCCACCTGCCCAACCCCTCTACCACCAGTGCCCCCACTGCCCCACCACGATGAACCCCTCACCATGCCTTGAATGGTACCAGTCAATCACATGGCCAGGTCTTTACTCATGCATGAGTTCCTCTACCACATAGGCAGGGTGACCATGTAATGCATTATTCAGCTGGTGCTCATTTGATGATGAAAAGGAATGCTGTTAATAATTACATGGAAATAACCTGGACTGTTCTGGGAAAACAGGGACACCCTACCTCTGGATCTTTCCCCTCAGGTAAACTCATTTTCTCATGGCGAAAAGACACATGTCCACTTTTAACAGATAAGAATTTTGTTCCCATGGAACTTTAGGCAAATAGAGATAAGAAATAAGAGAGCAAAGAAGTTAATGAACAAGATCATTAAAAATGGATAAAGTTCTGAAGAAAACTTAAAAAAACTGGGTGAAGTAAGGCAGAGTGTAGGGGAAGAGCGGTTAGGAAGGCCCGCCTGAGGAGATGTCCTCTGACTGGAGATTCTTTTTTTTTTTCTAATATGGAGTCTCACTCTGTTGCCCAGGCTAGAGTACACTGGTGCAATCTTGGCTCACTGCAAACTCTGCCTCTTGGGTTCAAGCAATTCTCGTGCCTCAGCCTCCTGAGTGGCTGGGATTACAGGTATGTGTCACCACACCTGGCTAATTTTTATATTTTTAGTAGAGACAGGGTTTCGCCATGTTGGCCAGGCTGGTCTCGAACCCCTGACCTCAGGCGATCCGCCTGCCTCAGCCTCCCAAAGTGCTAGGATTACAGGCATGAGCCACCGTGCCCGGAGGAGATCTTAATGTCCAGACAGGACTGGACATGCTGAGATGTGGGTGGGGGCAGAGTGGTCCTGACAGGAGACTCATAAGGTGAAGCCCATGAGGCCCTTGCTGGGTTGAAGGAACAAACCCATGGAAAGGAGCATCCACTGGCATTTTTAAGCAAGGGGATGGCGTGATTTGATTCATAGTTTAGGGAAAGGAATCAGAAAGAAGGAGACTATGAAGCCAAAGACAACTGAGGGAGGCGTTGGGCGATGTGTCTAGAAGAAAACAAAATTAGTAAAGGCAGGAGAAGGGCATTGGGCACACAGGAAAGAACAATCCTTGTACCTGCTCCAGACTACAGGTATACTGAGAATTGACAGCACCAGGACTGGCTCACATGGAGGCAGAGGAATTTTCCTAAAGCCAAAGGGAGATGGGGTGAATAGAAAGAAGACCTGAACGTGGAGAAATGTAGCCTATTCAAGGAAAGGCTAATGTAGAATTTACGTTTAAACATATTCATTAGGATTAGAATTTATCTCACGTTAAGAAAAGCTCCCTGGGAATTGAGCTGACTTGACACTAAGTAGAAGAGGTAATTTGGGTGGTTGGATATTTCCTCTGCAGAAATGCTCCAGAGTGATAACTGCTTTGCAATTCCTTATTGTTGGGGCTTTGTATTGTGTTCCATTCATCTGTGTATCTGTCCTTTGACCAATAACAATGTTTTGATTTGTAAAGACTTTCTACATGCTTAGCTTTAGAATAAGTCTTAAAATCAGGCAGTGCGAGTCCTCCAACGTTCTTCTTTTTCAAAATTATATTCCCTACTCTGCAATTCTATCTTTTAAAATCTTATTTTAATCTTTGTGAGAATTTTTTCATATTTACTACATATAGTTGGTAAATTTATTTTTAAGTGGAAAATAGAAAATTTTTAAAAGAAGAGCTTGGTAAGAAACACTTGGGCTGCAAGTAACAGAATCCTTCAGTTCAATGCCTTACAAAAAGAAGGCTTTGTGTTTCCTTGCATAAGAGAAATCTGAAGTCAGGTGTCTGCTAGCATTGGTTCAGTGCTTTAGTCATGTCAGGGCCCACTTCTCTGTGGGTCTTGTGGCCTCTCTCTCATGGTCACAAAATGGCAGTGATATGGATTGGAAATTTGTTCCCTCCAAGTCTCCTGTTGAAATATGACCTCCAATGTTGGAGTTGGGACATGATGGGAGGTGTTTTGGTCATGGGGGCAGATTCCTCATGAATGGCTTGGTGCCCCCCTTATGGTAATGAGTGAGTTCTCACTCTGAGTTCACATGAGATCTAGTTGTTTAAAAGAGTGTGGTGCCTTTACCCACTGCTTGCTCCCTCTCTTGCCAGGTAACACTGCCTGCTCTTCCTTCACCTTCCACCATGATTGCAAACTTCCTGAAGCCCTGACCCAGAGCAGGTGCTGATGCTGGCACCACACTTCTTGCATATCCTGCAAAACCGTAAGCCAAAATAAAACTTTTTTCTCCATAAAGTACCCAGTCTCGGGTATTTCTCTATAGCAATGCAAATGGATGAATACAGGCAGCTACAGCTGCTGCTATCTTATCAATTTAAGGTAGAAAAAAAGGAAAAATAGGGGAGGGGTAACTTATGTCTCCTTGTCCACAATTGTGTCAGATGACCTCCTTTGGCTACAGGAGAGGCTAGGAAAGTGAGTAATTTTGTTTTTCAGCCTACAAAGTAGACAGAGGTTAGAAAGAAAAGGGTTTGATATGAGAGGTGAGAGTGCCAACCTGCAGCATCTGCCACAAAAATTGATGAGAAGTTATCCCCCCAAAGAAGCTTTTCATTAAATTCTTCCTCCTCCCTAAAAAAATCGCTTTCTTCTACCAGTGGTAATGAATCCATCTTAAGCCACATTGCTTTCCTTCTCCACGTTGGATGGGAACCATCTCAGTGCCTCCTGACTCTGCCTCTCCCAGCCATAAGAGTTAATTTTCCCCCAGCATTCTGTAGCACGTATGCAGTCTGTGAGAGTCAGAGAGACCAGCTAGAAAAATAAATCTAGTCTATTGCTAAAGAACAAGAGTGACATTATGATCATGATACAGTCTAGCTCTCTTTAATAAATTTTCAAGGAAAGACTGTTAGAATTCAATTCATGTCCATGAATTGCCCATTTCAGTCCCTGTATAGAAGAAACTAGGTATTTCTTCTTTTCTCTCATTCAGTAAACATTTACAGGACTCCTATGTGCCAGGCACTAAGGGGTTTTATTCTTTTTTCCTTTGTTATTGCTCCTTATCCTATTTTCTTGGATTATTTTTCTTTCCAAGTGTATGTGGAATATGTGTGTGTGTGTAAAGTTACAAGAAAAAATGTCAAGCCTGCAGAGTCAGGGCCGCAAAACTGTAGCTGCCTCCAGTCTCCTTCCAGGGCCATGTAGAGCACAGATCACAACCCTTTGAGAAGGAAGGTCTGAGAAGGTACGAAGAATCAGGACCCAAGTGGTATCTGTCAGTAGTGCCACTTCTTACAACATTCATGTACTTATTTATGCATTTTTTTATTCATAAAATATTTGAGCCCATTTGCCAGACATTGGGGACATTGTGGTGTACATACAGATATGGTCTCTTTCCTCATTGAGTTTATATTTGCTGCAGGGCAATGTTTTTAAAATATCAACCAATGTTATTTTCTCCCAAGAGTTCACCTTTTTCTTCCCCTGCTTCCACTAGCTAGGCTGTGCTCATTGCCTCAAGGGAGAGATGTAATAAGCAGAAAGCAGAGAAAAAAGAGAAGACTTCTTCTGTGTTAGTGGAATAGAAGTGATATTAGGCTAGACAAAATGCTATCATGAGCAGGGCTTCACCTCACACAAATACCCCTCTAAACTGAAAAAAAAAACAAAAACAAAATTAGTGTGTGTTGAAAGGAAGAGATGGGGAATTACTCTAGAGATACCAGGGAAGACAGGAGGGAGCAATCCAGACCTGAAAGGGACAATGGATAAGCACAAGATGTGTCTCTGTCAAGAACGATAGTGAGGAGCGCTGTGGAACCAGGAATCTCATGGTAGCAAAGGGTGGACTCGCCAAAACTTAGGGATCACCACCTATCACCCACATCTGGGCCTATACCAATCGTTCTTTCCCTGGGCATCCAAAATCCATGCCTGCCTCTTCTTCCTGGGCATAGAGTTAGACCATATTTCCCAGCCTTCCTTGCCATTAGATGAAACCCTATTGCGAACCAGTGGGTTCTGGCCAATGGAATGTGGGTAGAAGTGACATACACTTCTTCCTGTTTTGTCTATGCTCCTTCCGTGCTCCTTCTTTCCTGTTCTGCTGGGTAGAGATGACAGGCTCTAAATCCCTAGGGGACAGCTTGTATTCCTGAGTCCCTGCTTGGAAGAAAATGACACAAGGTAGCCACCCTGATCACACATACCTGCAATGGACTCTTACTTGAGCAGAAGTGAACTTTTATGGTGTTAAGCCACTAAAATGTTGTAGTGTGTTACAGAAATTTTAGCCTATGCTAACAAACACTCCCAGCAACCACCCAGTTCAAGTAACACTTTCCTGTCCCTAGACTTAGTTCATACCTCATCCAACTTATCTCATGAGGACAGGTACCCCATTTGTAAAATACTAGGACATAGTACATACCCACGCCACAAAAAGAGGATGGGACTCTCACAATCTACCCTGGCATTGTGATGACAAGGAAGGGAAAGGTTCTGCTTGTGAGGCTAAACAGAATCTGGTTAAGATTTTTACCCTGAAAGAGTGATTACACGCACAAGCATTACACAATATAGAAGGAGAGAGAAACGGTAAACAAGTAAATGTAGAGTTCATATAGAATTACAAATCATGCTAACCTCTATGGAGCAAAACTACAAACGGTGTAAAGAGAATAACAGTTGGGATACAATTTGTATTTGGGTTGGTGAGTGAAGAGTTTTCTGAGGAAGCAACAGTTGAATTGAAACCTAAAAACGGAATCAGACTCAAGCAGGTTAAGAGTTGGGGCAAGGACATTCTAGGAAAAGGGAGCAGCATGTGCAAAGTCCCTGGGAAAGGAAGGAGGTAGGCTCATTTGAAGATCTGAAAGATGCCAGCAAGAGCTATGACATATAGAGAAGGGAAGAGAGGTGTATGTGGTGGGACTGGAGAGATGGGGAGAGGCAAATTCATGCAGGGCCATATAGGCAGTGTTCTTGAGTTTGTATTTTAGTGCAAGAGTCTAAAGGGGCATTGAGGAATTATAAGCATGGATTGTGGTCAGGACTGCATTAAAAAAAAAAAAAATCAAACTGACCAAGACGACAATTTGTAGGAACAGAAGCAAAAGTGGGAGGAGAGAGCTCATTTTGTGAGGCTATTTTAGAAATCCAGGCAAGATAGAATGGTGTATGAACTTAGAGGGAAGGCAGCATGCATATGGGAAAAATGAATGTGTTTAAGATCTGCTTGCGAAGTTGAATGGAATAGTAGCTTTTGCGTGCAATATCCTTAAACTCTACTACGATGTGGGAGAAGGTAGTAAGTTGTGTTTGACAATGTTCAACCCATTATCTGTTGAGAGGATGCAGCAAACAACAGTAATGGTACCTTCCCCTGTGTCAGAATCAGCACTATTTGAGCAAAAAAGTCTGGAGGAGATAGAGATTACAGGGAAAGCTGGGCTTGGAGTCAGAAAGCTGTAGCCCAATTGGGTGGGTGACTGTGTACTCACTTAAATGTGTTGTACCAGGAAGGATAGAGGCTGATTAGTTAGCAACGTTGAAATCTAATAAATTAGGACTTTCCCCAGACATGATCTAAGCACTATGGAGGAGGAAGTGGTTGTCAAATAATTTTATCTTTTGCCAAATCTTATTAGTTATTAATAATAATATCAAGAGGAAGAAGAGCTAATATTATGGAGCTCCCTGTGCCGGAGTCCTGTGCTAAGGAATGTGTATGTATTCTCTCATTTAAGCTTATGAGAGCCCTGTGAGAGGGGTACAACGACTGCTCTTGTTTACTAACACCAAGGCTTAGAGATTAGCGCCCTGTCCAAGATCGTATCTCTCGTAACTACAATAGTTACTCAAACCCAGCTCTGTCCTGACTCCAGAGTCAAGGTTCCTACCAATGTAGTCTAGTGCTGCATGGAGGATTCCAAAGATGCTTTGGGACTCAGCAGGGTAACATCAAATGGGTACAGTCTGACAAGTCATTTATTTGTCACCTCTGTAGCAGAACTAAAAGCTTCTAAAGTATACAGACTCTAGCCAGGCATGGTGGCATGTGCTTGTACTCCCAGCTACTCAGGAGTCTGAGATGGGAGGATCACTTGAGCCCTGGGAGGTCGAGGCTGCAGTGAGCCATGATTATGCCACTGCACTCCAGCATGGGTGACAGAGTGAGACCCTGTTTCAAGAAAAAATATAGATAGATAGATAGATAGATAGATAGATAGATAGATAGATAGAGTCTAAATAATAGTAGATGCTAAGATTATGCCTCTTTCAGCTGGCTGTCTTACTGTAAAGTGAGTGCCTTATAACCATTGCTGCCTTATTCTAAAAGATAAATCACTATGGATTACATGCAGCTTCAAATAAGAAAAGAAATTTGTAACAGTGCATTATAATTTTTATATGACATTATTATGGACTGAATGTTGTGTCCCCCCAAAACTCATATGTTGAAACCCCATCTACAATGTTATGGTATTAGGAGATAGGGCCTTTGGGAGGTAATTTAAATTAGAAGAGGTCTATGGGAGCCAGACACTGTGGTCATGCCTGTAATGCCAGCACTTTGGGAGGCCGAGGCGGGTGGATCACGAGGTCAAGAGATCAAGACCATCCTGGCTAACATTGTGAAACCCCGTCTCTACTAGAAATACAAAAAATTAGCCAGGCGTGGTGGCGGGCCCCTGCAGTCCCAACTACTAGGGAGGCTGAGGCAGGAGAATGGCGTGAACCCGGGAGGCGGAGCTTGCAATGAGCTGAGATCCGTGCCACTGTGCTCCAGTCTGGGCGACAGACTCCATCTTAAAAAACAAACAAACAAACAAAAACAAAAAAAAACGGTCTACGGGACTAGTGCCCTTATAGGATTCACGAGAGAGCTTGCTGCTTACTGCTCTCTGCTCTCCACCATAAAAGGATACAGCAAAGATCAGTAGTCTGCAGCCCTGAAGAAGGAGCTCACCAGAGTTCCACCATGCTGGCACCTTGGTCTCAGGCATCTAATTTCAGAACTGTGAGAAATAAATTTCTGTTGTTCATTAGCCACCCAGTCTATGGTACTTTGTGTGTGTGTGTGTGTGTGTGTGTGTGTGTGTGTGTGTGTGTGTGTTTTAACAAAAAATCTTGTACATGCTTTATTTGGGTTTTTTAATTTTTTAATAATTTAAAAAATGTTGGGGGGTACACAGTAGTTGTATATATTTATTGGGTGCATTTGTTATGAAAACCGAAACAGACTAAGGTATCATATTCCTATTCTAATGGCTGGCTGTATTTTCCAAGGCAATTACCTCAAAAGAATATTATTTTAAGAGTCTGGTATATCATGACCTTTAGTCATCTTGACACAAAAATTCCAAAAACATAATGCAAGATTAAAAACCTTCTTTGAAGGCCTCTTCTCTTCAGTGATGAACTGAGGAGTCACATCAGGCTAGAAAATGGTTCTGGGACTAAGCCAAGCTTTGAGCTGTCAGAGGAAAGGCTACATCGAAACAGAATTGTATCATCTCTGGGAACTCAGTGTTAACTGGTATAAGCCAACATTATTGTTCTTAAATGTTCTCATGAGAAAAGAGCATTTTAAACTACTAATGTGATTTTCTTCTCCTCACACTCTTTCCTTATCCCAGGGAGGGAAAATGTTTATCCTTCTTACATAATTTGCTCTTCTTTATGTTGCCAAATGCCTTCTGATAGTATTACACTTGACAGATATCTCATTGAGAAGTTGCCAGCAACCAAAAGATAATTAACTTAGTCTTCCAAGCATATAAAAAACCAAAGTGGTCTATGCACAATTCATTGGGAATAGTGTCCAACTCCTCATATTTCAGTGAAATTCACTGGGGTTATGAACAGTTCTGCATCTTAAAGAATGCTTTGTGCAATAGAATTTTTTGCTGAAAGGAGATAAACCCTTATTTATAAGAGGATAGAAGTAGAGAAGGACTACACAGGTGTCTTTGTCAGCTTGGAGTGCTATAACAAAATATGATAGACTGGGTGGCTTGAACAACAACTTTTTATTTCTCGGAGTTTGGGAGACTGGAAGTCTGAGATCAGCATGCCACCTGATTTGGTGGCTAGTGAGGGCCCTCTTCCAAGGTTGCTTCTCCTTGTAAAATCATGTGGAGAAAAGAGGGTGATCTAGCTTTCTTATAAGGGAACTAATTCCATTCATCAGGGTTCCACCCTCATGATCTAATTAGATCTCAAAGGCCCCACCTGCAAATACTGTCACACTGGGGATTAGATTTCAACATAGGAACTTGGGGGAGACACAAACATTCAGTCCATAACAACAGAGAATCAATAAACATTTGTGAGATGTCCACTTGGTCAGGCACATTGCCAAACTCTGAGAATATAAAGAAGGGTGAGACCTAAGGAAATTAACAGTCTCACAAACAGAGGAGAGGGGATTTTGTATAGCAACTCTTGCAGTGAGCAAAAAGAGATTAGTTTAAAAACAAAACCCATAGGATCATGTCAATAGACACAGAAAAAGCATTCAATAAAATCCAAAATCCCTTCAAGATAAAAACCCTCAATGAACTGGACATCAAAGGAATACACCTCAAAATAATAACAGCCATCTATGACAAACCCATAGCCAACATCCCATACTGAATGTTCAAAGGCTGGAACAAGACAAGAATGTCACTTTGGGAGGCTGAGGCAGGCAGATCACTTGGGGTCAGGAGTTCAATACCATCCTGGCCAACATGGTGAGACCTCATCTCTACTGAAACCAAAAATTAGCAGGGCGTGGTGGTGCGTGCCTGTGGTCCCAACTACTCCGGAGGCTGAGGATGAGAATTGCTTGAGCCCAGGAGGCAGAGGTTGCAGTGAGCCGAGATGGCACCACTGTACTCCAGCCTGGGCAACAGAGTGAGGCTCCATCTCAAAAAAAAAAAAAGAGAGAGAGAGAGAGACAATGTTCACTTTCACCACTCTTATTCAACACAGTACTGAAAGTCCTAGCCAGAGCACTCAGGAGACATATACGTAAAGGGCATCCAAATAGAACAAGAGAAGTCAAATTATCTCTTTGCTGATAACATTCTATACCTAGAAAACCCTAAAGATTCTGCAAAAAGACTCCTAGATCAGATAAACAACTTCAGCAAAATACAGGATACAAAATCAACATACAAGAAAACAGTGGCATTTCTCTTTCTTTCTCTTTCTTTCTTTTCTTTCTTTCTTTCTCTCTCTCTTTCCTTCCTTCCTCTCTCTCTCTCTTTCTTTCTTTCTTTTTTTCTTTCCTTCTTTCTTTCTGACAAGATCTCACTCTGTAGCTCAGGCTGGAGTGCACAGGCATGATCCTAGCTCACTGCAGCCATCTCCTGGGTTCAAGTGATCTTCCAACCTCAGCTTCCTGAGGAGCTAGGACTACCAATTCTACACACCAATAACATTCAATCTGAGAACCAAATCAGGAATGCAATCCCATTTACAATAGTCCAAAAAAATGAAATACCTGGGAATACACCTAACCAGGAATATACCTGGGAATATACCTAACTGCTGAAAGAAATCATAGATGACACAAGCAAATGGAAAAGCATTCCATGTTCATGGGTTGGAAGAACAAACATTGTTAAAATGTCCATAATGTTGAAAGCTATCTACAGATTCAATGCTATTTCTGTTACACTTCCAACGTCATTATTTACAGAACTAGAAAAAACTATGCTAAAATCCATATGGAACCAAAAAAGAGCCTGAACAGCCAAATCAATCCTAAGCAAAAGAACAAAGCTGGAGGCATCATATTACCTGACTTCAAACTATACTACACATTTACCAAAACAGCCTGATACTGCTACAAAAATAGACACATAAACAAATGGAACAGAACAGAGACCCCTGAAATAAAGCCACACACCTAAAACCAACTCACCTTCAAAAAAGTTCACAAAAATAAACAATAAGGAAAGAACACCTTATTCAATGAATGGTGCTGGAAAAACTGACTAACTATATATGCAGAAGAATGAAACTGGACCCCTACTTCTCACCATATACAAAAATTGACTCAAGCTGGACTACAGATTAAATTTAAAACCTCGAACTATAAAAATTCTAAGTTCCTAAAACCCCAAACTATAAAAATAAAAATTCTAGAAGAAAACCTAGGAAACGCTCTTACAGACACTGGTCTAGGCAAATAATTTATGATGAAGACCCCAAAAGCAAATGCAACAAAATCAAAAATAGATAAATAGGACTTAATTAAACTAAAGCACTTCTGTACAACAAAAGAAACTCTCAACAGAGCAAACAGAAAATCTTCAGAACAGGAAAAGTTTTTTGCAAACTAGGCATCCAACAAAGGACCAATATCCAGAATCTATAAGGTACTTCATGGAATCAACAACAACAAAAAAAATCAAACAACTCTATTAAAAAGTGAGCAAAGGACGCGAACAGACAGTTCTCAAAAAAAGACCTATAAGCAGCCAACAAGCATATGAAAACCTGCTCAACATCACTAGTCATCAGAGATGCAAATCAAAACCACAATGAGATATTATGTCACACCAGTCAGAATGACTATTATTAAAAAGTCAAAAAATAACATGTGCTGGTCATAAAAAAGAATGAGATCATCTTCTTTGCAGGAACATGCATGAAGCCAGAGGCCATTATCCTTAGCCAACTAACACAGGAAGAGAAAACCAGTAAGTAGGAGCTAAATGATGAGAACACATGGACATACAGAGGGGAACAACACACAGTGGAGCTTATCAGAGGGTAGAGGGTGGTAGGAGGGAAAATAACTAATGGGTACTAGGCTTAACACCTGGGTGATGAAATAATCTGTACAATAAACCCCCGTGACACAAGTTTACCTATATAACAAACTTGTACATGTACCTTTGAACTTAAAATAAACATTATTTCTTAAAAAGTGTGGGCAGAGATTGCCCTGGAACCTGAAGCTATTCTTATTGCCATAACTGAAATATTTATAAAAATTAGGAAAGGTTCATTATCATTATTCTTTATTGTTGATATGTACCTCTTCTGAGTAATCTCAAATGATTGCATGTAAGATCATTTATTCATTTATTAAATAAATATTCCTTGGCCTGTAAAAGCAGAATAAATATGACCTATCTGTCTTAAAAAATAATAATAATAACAGGTGCTGGTGAAGTTATCGAGAAAAGGGAATGTTTATACACTCTTGGTGGGAATGCAAATTAGTTTAGCCTCTACAGAAAGCAGTTTGGAGATTTCTCAAAGAACTAAAAATAGAACTACCAGTTGACTCAACAATGCTGTTACTAGATATATACCCCAAGGAAAATAAATTGTTCCACCAAAAAGATGCATGCATTTGTATGTTAATCACAGCACTGTTTATAGTAGCAAACACATGGAATCAACCTAGGTGCCCATCAAGAGTGGATTGGACAAAGAAAATGTGGTACCTGTATACCATGGGATACTATGCAGCCTTAAAAAAAGAATACATTCATGTCCTTTGCAGCAACACGGATGCAGCTGGCAGCTATTATGCCGAGAGGACTGATGCAGAAACAGAAAACCAAATATCAAACCAAATATCGCATGTTCTCATTTATAAGTGGATGCTAAATATTGGGTTCACAGGGACATAAAGACAGGAACAATAGACACTGGGAACTCCAAAAGAAGGGAGGGAGAGAGGGTAACAAGGGCTAAAAAGCTTCCTGGTGAGTATATGTTCACCTTCTGGTATATGTTCACTATAGAAGGACAAACCTCAGCACCACACAACATACCTTTGTAACAAACCTGCATGTATATGACATGGGGAAACCACATCTCTACTAAAAACATAAACACCAGCTGGGCGTGGTGGTGGGTGCCTGTAATCCCAGCTACTCAGGAGGCTGAGGCAGGCGAATTGCTTGAACCCAGGAGATGGAGGTTGCAGTAAGCCGACAGGGCGCCACTGCACTCTAGCCTCGGCAATAGAGTGAGACTCCATCTCAAAAACAAAAGTGAAAATTTTTAAAATAAAAATTTTAAAAACAGATGAGTGTGTGTGTATGTTATATATATATATATACACACACACACACATACACACACACACACACATATATATATATATATATAAAAAATATTAATTCTCAATGTTGTCCCCAGACTAACAGCCTAAGCATCAGCTGGGAACTTGTTAGAAATGCAAATTCTCAGTCCCTACCCTATACCTACTAAATCAGAAACTCTGAGAGTGGAGCCCAGCACTAACCGTCCAGGTGATTCTGGTGCACATTAATGTTTGGAAACTACTGATTTATCAAAACTCTTCTTCCTTTAGCATACGTAGAGAGAAGCAGGGTAAGAGGGAAAGGAGGGACAGGTGTCTGAAGTCAGGAGGGAGTGGTGTAAGTTGCACTAGAACACACTGGTTGGAAGAAAAGGAAAGAAAGCAGCTCACTTTAGACCGTACATAACCGAGGATGATCCTACTCAAAGGCAAAGAACTAACTTGTGTCACTCTTTCATTCTGAAGGTACAATGGCAACTTCCAAAAGCAACCAACTCAAAGACAATCTGTAGTCTTCTGTTTTGGATATAGGATGACTTGATGCTCTTCCAAAACTCAAACTGTGACATAATTGAAAAATATGGTTATTATGCACCTGCTTGTTCATCGCTGTGAATTTAAGGACATTTACAGAGGACACATCCAAGCATATGGTCTGCCTCTTCCTCATTGTAAGTTGTTGGCAACATAGCTGCCCACAGCTTGGTATGCTGTGTTAGCACTAGCATGAGAATTTAAGGAATGCCATTCTGTGCCAGCTAGTCCATCTGAGATTCCTGGCTAAGATAGACCCCCAAGGGAAACTTTGTGAAGAAGGCAGAATTCTTCTTTAAAACTTAAAATTGTAAGTTAGTGATGTACTCAAACACCCCCCAAAACCTCCCTAATCTGAGTCTATTGTGAATGAATTACCTAAATCTTCAGCCAATATATACTTTGTCTTTACTTCTTCTTAAGGTAGCGATTTCACTTGGTTGACTTTCTATGCAAAATAGGACAATTTCTCTTCCTATTAACTTCAATTATTTTGGTTTTGACCTTCAAAGAAGGGTCCCAGTTCTAATACACAAGATTTGATAAACACATGGATGCAGCTGGAAACCATCATTCTCAGCAAACTATCGCAAGAACAGAAAACCAAACACCGCATGTTCTCACTCATAGGTGGCAACTGAACAATGAGATCACTTGGACTCGGGAAGGGGAACATCACACACTGGGGCCTATTATGGGGCGGAGGGAAGGGACTGCATTGGGAGTTATACCTGATGTAAATGATGAGTTGATGGGTGCTGACGAGTTGATGGGTGCAGCACACCAACATGGCACAAGTATACATATGTAACAAACCTGCACGCTATGCACATGTACCCTAGAACTTAAAGTATAATAATTTAAAAATATATATATATTTGATAAACAAGACCTGTTCGAACTATCCTTACTTGCTTTCTTAAATTTTGGTCATGTCTCCATGGCCTTTCACTTTATAAACTAGAAAATGTTTTAGTTTTCTCCTGAAAAGAATCCATTTAGGCCAGGTGTGGTGGCTCTGGCTGGGCTTGGTGGCTCACGCCTGTAATCCCAGCACTTTGGGAGGCCAAGGCGGATCACTTGAGGCCAGGAGATCGAGACCAGCCTGACCAACGTGGTGAAACCCCATCTCTACTAAAAATACAAAAATACAAAAATTAACTGGGTGTGGTGGCACATGCCTATAATCCCAGCTACTCAGACACTGAGAAATGAGAACTGCTTCAACCTGGGAGGCGGAGGTTAAAGTGAGCTGAGATTGTGCTACTGCACTCTAGCCTGGGTGGCACAGTGAGACTTTGTCTCAAAAGAAAAAAAGAATTCATTTGAAGAAAAGATTAGACTTGAATCCTGATTACCTGGACTTGAATTTCAGCCTTCTCACTTACTAGCTAAACGAATTTGAGGAAATTAATCTCTGAATCAGTATCTTCATCTGTAAGCGGCAATACCAACAAGTACTTCACTTGACAATTATGAAGATGAAATAAGATAATATATATATTAGTCGGGGCACAGATTAAGCTGCTATAACAAAGAACACCTAAAATATAGGGGTTTAAATAAGATAGAAATATATTTCTTATGTAATATTCCAGAGATAATGGACAATTCAGGACTTACAGCTTCGTCTACATTCTCAATCTGTAGGTTTCATTTGTGGATAGGTTGCCTTCCAACCAGCAGCCTAGAGGAAAGAGACAGTGGTGGTAAAGAGCTTCCTTTTAAAGACATAACCCAGAAACCACAAACATCCTGCTGCTTATGAACCATTGGCCAGAATGTGGTCATGTGGCCATATCTAGCAACAAGAGAAATTTAGTCTTTATCTGGATGGCCATATGCTCATTTAAAATTATGGAAGATGTGGTCTATTACTAAAAGGAAGAAGGAGAGAATGCACATTGGGGGGTCATGAGCAATTTATGTCAGCTACTTTCTCACTATTACATAAGTTTCTATTATGGGTTTAAAAAAACTTGACATTTTATTTCTGATCCCCTTCGTACAGACAAAAAAGTCCATATAGCCAGCACCTTCAAGAAGCAGAAGATGAGTTTCTGAAGACAGTGGACCATGTCTTATTCATCTGAACATCTCCAGAAACTAACATAGAATCATTCTTAAAAAATATTTGTCAAAGTGAACAATTACAGTCAATCCTAGAGCCCTTAACTGGGTTAAACCCCTTTAGTGACATGTGGATTATAGACTTTCCATATTTTGAGGAACTGTACTATACCATGTAAATGGCACCACTGGCCATGCCTACCATATGATCCAATAGGTTGCACAGTGAAGCTCTCTAGTATGTTCTTGCTGTTCTTGCTATATGGTATTTTTTTTTTTACTTTGAGTTCCAGAATACAAGTGCAGAACATGCAGGTTTGTTACATAGGTATACATGTGCCAGAGTGGTTTGCTGCATCTATCAACACATCATCTAGGTTTTAAGCCCCACATGCATTAGCTATTTGTCCTAATGCTTTCTCTCCCCTCGTCCCTCACCCCTCGACTGACCCCAGTGTGTGCTGTTCCCCACCCCGTGTCCATGTGTTCTCATTGTTCAATTCTCACTTATGAGTAAGAACATGTGGTTTTTGGTTGTTATGTGATATTTTTGAGGAGAAAATGGTAATATATTTTTCAAAATGGACTCTAAAAGCAGGGTTATATACTCTCAAGCTGAAGATTTAAATCACACATGAAGTCATTAATTTTTGAAAATGTTTTTCATCCATTTTCTTGGCAGAGAAAACCGACTGCAGAAGCAGCCACTGGGAACCATTGCCTGGCCTATGAAGCTATGTAGTAATATTTTGTAAGCTATGTTTCTTTATAACTTGTCCCAGAATAGACCTGTTTTGCCTGAGATTGGGCAAACCAACTGAAAGGATTCAAATTCTCTCAAATCCCAGATACTATATGTTAATTTGTGGTTGCACGAGGTGTGCAGTCTGGGAAAATTTGACTTAATTGGAAACAGGAAGGAAACCTAGCTGGGGACTGGAAAGGAATTTTCCATCATTGGGCATCTATTCTGTGTCCAACATTGTGCTGTGGGGACATTCAAGCATGTTATTTAATTTAATTCTGATATAAACCTTCATTAAATGAGACAAACATTGTTACAGGAAAGTTTTTAGGATCAAGGAAGTTAAATGACATGCAAGATCACTGTTGCACATTGGGTTTCTCAGAAGCAGACTTTGAAATGGAGATTTGTGTTCAGAAAATGTGTTAAGGAATATTCTCAGGATCAGCATCTGGAGGGGAAGCACAAGAGGCAGGAGACAGGCAGAGGGAGAGCTGGGCTTCAGTGTGGTTCCAATAAGGCCTCAGCTTATCTGACAGAGAGCCCTAGAGCTGTCATGACCTTTAAGAGATGTTCTGAGTTGGGATGAGGGGACTGGAACTTTACACTGTCATGTCAGTCAGTTGGATGAAGTCTGAAGCAATTGTAGCAGCTGGGGGGAAGCAAGTTCTTCAGTCCTGAATAGAGATCGGACCAACATATCACAGAGTCTGCTGCAGTCAACCAGCCTGGAAGTAACAAAGCTAGCATATGAACACAGCTTTGACATCAAAGCTCATGCACTTTTACACTCACTGGACTCACTAGGCAATCACCAGTTGAGTGCCCATACATTTTACCATTTTAGAAAAGGGCAAATAATTAATAATAACAATAATTTGCATCCTGGTTTTGGAAATATGGTCTTGGTGTCTTGACATCCTAAAAATTCTCCAAATTTTATATAGATAATTCAACCTTAGATCTATTATCCTCTTTTATGACAAACATCTTCTATAAAATCATTCACAAAAATTTCCTTACTTCTTAAACTAGGTTCAACTAAAACAATAACTATGCTGAAGACCTAAAACATACTCAATTTAAGCTGATTCATTATATAACTTCCAAACGTTTCATCTTAGAAATCAGGAATAATTTAAGAGCATAACTTGTGCCAGATGTGTGGCATTCATTTTTAAATATTTTTGATTCACCTAAGGCCTGATAGCTAAGGACAGATACTGATTTAGAACTTCCAGGAGAAAAAGATGCCAGGAACTCAGAAAGCCTTAGTGAAATGCATGTGCTCCTCATCTTGATATGGAAATCCGAAAAGTGTAGCTAAAATCTATCAGCCATGTTCTTCAACTAGAACGTTGTCATGATTGAGCCAATGTAAAACCCATGGCAGATAAAGCATTCATCCATTCAGCAAACATGTAACAGAGGACCTATGGTATGCAAGGATCAGTGTTTAGTACTCTAAGCATCCTACCCATGACTTCGCTCTTCAAGAAATTTGGTCTGCTTTCCAGCCGCATCATAACAGCATCTTCTTCCTGCCTTGTTTTAAAGCAATCATTCTACCTAACAAGTGAAGCCAAATATCCTCGTCAACTGTCTTCACATGCAAATTTTCCTCAGCTTTTGATGGGGTTACAGCTTGACAAACCCTTCATAAGTTGAAAATATCGTAAGTTGAAAATATATTTAATATGCCTAACCTGCTGAACATGATAGCTTAGCCTAGCCTATGTTAAATGTTATCAGAACACTCCCATTAGCTTACAGTTGGGCAAAATCATCTAACGCAAAGCCTATTTCATGATAAAGTGTTGAATATGTCGTGTAATTTATTGAACACTCTACTGAAAGTGAAAAACAGAATGCCTGTATAGGCACATGAAATACGGTTTCTACTGAAACGCATATTGCTTTCAGCACCATGGTGAAGTAAAAAAATCATACATCAAGGGCCCTCTGTATATGTCAAATTATTATAGATTTGGATGGTATAAAATTTTGCAATTTGTGTTTAGGAAAATCAAAAGTACTGGAATTTTTGTTCTTTCTCCCTTTCAAGCAAGTATGAGAAAAAAAAAGCAAGTAATGTATTCCAAAGTATACACTGAAAAAGACTGAGATTATTTAAGGACATCTGAAAAGATTTTTCACTTACATATGGCATTATATTATAATTTAGGTCTGCCCTCTACCACATTATTGCTGCCCCAGGCACTGAATTATTTTCTTTCCTGTAGTGCAGTGGTTCTTATAGTGTGGTTCCCAGACCAGCAGGTATCAATGTCACCTGGAAACTTATTAGAAATGCAAATTATTGGATCCCTCCCCGGATCTACTAAATCAGAAACTCTGGGGTTGGGGCTCAGCAGTACGTGTGCTAATAAGTTGTGCATAATTTTCATGCATGCTGAGGTTTCAGAACCATGGCTTTAAGGTTATATATTAAATCATGTTTTTCAATTTCCATTCAATAAATGTTTATTTGGGGTCATGTAATAAGTGCTACACATTATTCAACCTTTGCCAATGGCACTCCTGCATCATATATAGTTTTAAAAATATATTTATGTCAATTTTTAGCATGATATTACATATCATGTATGCTGGGCACAATCATGTTTTCGCAAGCTCACCAGGTGATTCTGATGCACTCTCAAGCTTCAGAAGTATGCTGTAACTCATTGTCCATTAGTCCTGGCCAAAACAGAAACCTGGTATAAGCTACAGCAAGAAGTAGGAATATTGTACTCATCTTTAAAGACAAGAGGCAAACAAAGATCTAAAAATTCTTGGCAGCACAGAGCATCTTGTTACATTTCCAGGCAATGAAGTCTATCAGCCAAAGTAGCAGATTCTGCATAAGAACACAGGAGTTTGAGTCTTGGTTCTTTGACCTCCTGGCTGTAACTTCTTAGGAGGTCATTTAGTCTTCGTTATAATTTGTTTCCTCATCTATGAAAAAAGGGTTTTGCCTTGGAGATCTCTATGGTGACTTTCAGCTCTAAGTTCTGTGATTCCATGCATCTCAATCAGTATGTATATTTTATTATCATTTTGGAGATGAGTATATTGCCATTTGTTTCCACTTCATGCTACTACTCAAAAGCATATCAAAAACCTCTTATAACTCAATAAGAGAAAGGTCAATTAAAAAGTGAGTAAAGGATCTGAATAGACATTTATCCAAAGAAGATAATATACAAATGGAATATAAGCACATGAAAAGATCCTCAACAGACAGAGAGAGAAGAAGGATGGTTACCAGAGACTGGGAAGGGTAGTGGGGGCTAGAGGAGAGCTAGCGATGATTAATGGGTACAAAAAATAGTTAGAAAGAATGAATAAGATCTACTATTTTATAAGCACAATAAAGTGACTATGGTCAGTAATAACAATTGCATATTTTAAAAATAATGAATGTAACTGGATTGTTTGTAACTCAAAGGATAAATGCTTGAGGGGATGGATATGCCATTCTCCATGTGCTTATTTCACATTGCATGCCTGTATCAAATCATCTCATGTACCCCATAAATATCTATACCCACTATGTACCCACAAAAAATTTTAAAAATTAAAAAAATTTTAAAGATGCTCAACATTATTACCACCAGATAAATGCCATTCAAAACCACAAGAAGATACCACTTCATACCCCTTAGAATGACTAAAATAAAAAAGACTGACAATAACACGTGTTGTGGAGGATGTGAAGAACTCAGAATTCCAATACATAGCTGGTGGGATTGTAAAATTATGCAGCTGCTTAGAAAACAGTTTAGCAGTTCCTCAGTTAAACATAGACGTTCTACAAGACCGAACAGTTCAACTTCTAGATGTACACCCAAGAGAATTGAAAACATAAGTTTAAAAAGTTCTACACAAATGTTCATAGCAACATTATTCACAGCAGCTAAAATGTGGAAACAATCCAAACATCTATCAATGATGAATGAGTAAATAAAATGTGGTCTTACCCATGCAATAGAACATTCTTCAATAATAAAAAGGAATGATTTATGAATACTTGTTACAATATGGATGAACCTTCATAATGTTGTGCTAATTGAGAGAAGACAGTCACAAAAACTACATTATTTTATGATTCCATATTTATGACGTGTCCAGAATAGGCAAATCCATAGAGACAGAAAGTAGTTTCCTGGTTAGCTAGGGCTGGAAACACTTGGGGGAAGTGGGGGACGGGTGTGATTGCTAAAGGGTATAGGTTTCTTTTGAGATGCTGAAAATATTCTGAAATTAATTGTGGTGACAGTTGCACAATTCTGTGAATATACTGAAAATCATTAAATTATATGCTAAAAATGGGTGAGTTGTATGGTATGTACATTAGATCTCAATAAAGCTGTTACAAAGAAACAACAGTATATCTGAACTTTCTCCCCTGCTCCACCTCTCCTCTCATCATATCCAGTGACCATCAGTGAGATACTGAACTAGCTGAACTAATGCCTTGACAACTCTAGTAGTCTGGAATGATAGTGCCATCCTACTGTATCTCATTCATTATTTTAATACTCAAGCAATTTGGATGCAGTATAGATGTCCAACACCTAATTCTGTGTTGCTGTTAATCAAACCCAAACTCCTAACAAAAGACATTTCTAGGTCTTATTTGTTCTTCTTCTTCTTTTTTTTTTTTTTTTTTTTTTTTTTAAGACAGAGTCTCGCTCTGTCACCCAGGCTGGAGTGCAGTGGCGCGATCTCAACTCACTGTAACCTCTACCTCCCAGGTTCAAGCGATTCTCGTGCCTCAACCTCCCAAGTAGCTGGGATTACAGGCATGTGTCACCACTCCTGGCTAATTTTTGTATTTTTAGTAGAGATGAGGTTTTGCTGAGTCACCCATGTTGGTCTTGAACTCCTGAGCTCAAGCGAACCACGCACCTTGGCCTCCCAGGTGAGAGCCACTGTGCCTGGCATTTTTTTTTTTTTCTTACTCATTAATCACTCCCACCTCTCTCCCGCCCCCCACTACCCTTCCCAGTCTCTGGTAACCACCCTTCTATTCTCTGTCTCCATGAGTTCAATTGTTTTAGTTTTAGATCCCACAAATAAGTGAGACACAACAGGGGGACTATAGTCAATAATATTTTAATTGCATCTTTTAAAATAACTAAAGGGGTATAATTAGATTGTTTGTAGCACAAAGGATAAATGCTTGAAGGAACAGATACCTAATTTTTCATGATATGGTTATTTCATATTGCATGTCTATACAAATCTCACGTACCCCATAAATATATATATCTACTATGTACCCACAAAAATAAAAAATAAAAAATACATATTTTAAAAAGACATTGACCAAGATGAATGCTAGAAGCTGGTTCTTTTTAAAATTATTATACAGGAAACGACCATTGTCAGTTAATGGCGCATGATGAATTGGGCATAAACAGGACATCCACAGAATGAGCAAACATTTTTCAATTCTTTCTTTAATACTTGATTCATCCATTGTGAATTTTATCAGTGAATGTGAGGGTTTGCAAGAGGAAACTTTATCCTTTCTGAAGCTCACTAGTTTTTAAGTTCACACACATAAAAATGATGCTTTGAAAACCTTTGCTAAATTATGCACATGAAAATAAACAACAATCTAGGAAGCAAATTTCTCAAAGTCTACAATGATGAGGCCAATCACAATCATAAATTGGGCCTTATAGGGCATGCCAAATGTCTGCAGCAATTACACCTACCTGTTTTATTTGCCCGAGCTTCAGATAGGCCAAAAGACATTCACTGTGAAAGTTAGCATGACTGATTTTTCTTTAATCAAATCAGAAATGTAAATTTCCTTTTCTAATATCACAGGGCCAGAGGAGATGATTTGCATTATAGAAAGGGCTGTGGATGCATGAGGACATTCTAGAAATCTGGGCCAAATAGTATTTTTAGACATCAAGAGTTAGCGAGAATTTGTGTTACTTAACTGCATTTTATAGTAAAATAAAATCTGTAAGAAGTGAGAGCATAAATAGTTGATTCCTGATATTTTATTATGGCCTATGCTATTGGACTGACCAGAAATCATACATTTAGAGACTGTCCTTTGTATAAATGTAAATACTTGAGGAGATGAAGGACTGCATTAAGAAGCCGAAAATTATACACTCTATTCACACACACACAAAATGTAAGCAACTGTAAAGTTTTACATATAATTTCACAAACATACCCCAAGAGTGTTCTATAGATACCGGATTAAGAATCCATGAAAATGTTAAAAAAAAAAAAAAATCAGTGATACCATGAACACACCCATGGCTACATTGAAAACTATCTGACAACACCAAGTGTTGGCAAGGATATGGAATCGCTCACACCCTTTGGGAAACTGGCAGTTTCTTTAAAAGTTAAATGTACACCATCTACACTATGACCCTGCAATTTCAGTCCTATGTATTCTTCCAGAAGAAAGGAAAACAGAAGCTTTTACAATGACTTGTATAAGACTGTTCTTAGTTTTTTTCTTGATAGTTAAAAACTAGAAATAATACAAATGGCTGTGAACAGTAGTATGGATAAAGAAATTATGGCATATTCATACAATAGAATCTTTTTTAAAAAAATTCTAATGTTACTTATATCCACAACAATATGATTAAATTTCCAAAACATGCTGAATGAAAGAAGCCAAACACAAGCGAATACAAAGTTCTAGGACAGACCAAACTAATACAAAGCAAAAGTGACCAGATCAATGGTTAATTCTGAAACGAGGGATGGTCTAGAAGGGCACAGGGAACTTTCTCGGGTGACAGAGATCTTCAATATCTTGATAGAGGTATGGGTTGCACAGGTATACACATTTGTCAAAAGTGATTGAACTGTTTACTTAAGACTTGTACATTTCACTTTATGAGGAACAAACCTCAATAAAAATATGTTTTGGAAAACATGAATTGGAGATCTGTAAGTATCAGTGTAAGTGAGAGAATTCATACTTTTACTACATGTTTAGGCATTGTTAGTAAAAGCTCTGGACAATATGGAAAGTTGTTTTTTAAATCATGGGGACATTCTATTTGAATGTATAGCTGTAGACAGAAAGGATGACACCTCTGACAGAAATATGATTTTGTACTTTTGTACAATTTATTTGGCATTTTCCTACATCTCTCATTTGATTTTCACAGCAACTCAGGCATTATAATCACACCTGCCACCCCACTGCTGCCATTGTGCAGATGAAGATATTGAGGTTCAGAGAGGTTGAAGGTTGTACCCAAGGTCACACAGTTCATTTGTGGCAAAGCTGGGACCAGAACCCTTATTTTTTAAAAGAAAGTTAAGTGCTCACTTTACTCCTATTCTTTTAGAGAAGTAAAACTTACAATAGCCAGAGAAACATATGATTTAGACTCCAGAAATATAGATATTATTTAGTGAATTAAAACTCCACTTTGGGAGGCTGAGGCGGGCAGACAACAAGGTCAGGAGATCGAGACCATCCTGGCTAACATGGTGAAACCCTGTCTTTACTAAAAATACAAAAAATTAGCTGGGCGTGGTGGCAGGCGCCTGTAGTCCCAGCTACTTGGGAGGCTGAAGCAGGAAAATGGTGTGAACCCAGGAGGCGGAGCTTGCAGTGAGCCGAGATCACGCCACTGCACTCCAGCCTGGGCGACAGAGCGAGACTCCATCTCAAAAACAAAAAACAAAAAAACAACAAAAAAATCCTCCAATGTGTCTGATACACACTGTAAAGTGCCTCTAGAGCCCCTTTTAATTTGGGCTCAAGAATACTTTGTTCACTGAAAAAGCATGGCTGGCCATGTTAAAAACTCTGAGTTAGTTTGGGTTTCTCTGTCACTCAGTATCAAGATTTACTAATAATTTTAAGGACACAGTAATTAAGAGGCTGTGAAGGTTAATATTATGAGTCAACCTGACTGAGCCACAGGGTGCCCAGACATTTGACCAACCATTATTCTAGGGTGTATGTGAGGGTGTTTCTGGATGAGGTTAACATTTGAATCAGGAGACTAAATAAAGCAGATTGCTCTCCCTAATGTGGCTGGGCCTCCTCCAGTCAGTGGAAAGCCTGAATAGAACAAAAGGCTGACCCGCCTCTGAATAAGAAGGAATTCTTTTTTTTTTTTTTCACATTATAATAGCTATAACTTTATTGAGCTTGTGTGTGTGCTGGGTACTTTACCTGTTTTTCTTTTTATTATTATTATTATTTTTTTATTATTATACTTTAAGTTCTAGGGTACATGTGCATAACGTGCAGGTTTGTTACATATGTATACTTGTGCCATGTTGGTGTGCTGCACCCATCAACTCGTCAGCACCCATCAATTCATCATTTATATCATGTATGACTCCCCAATGCAATCCCTCCCCCCTCCCCATGATAGGCCCCAGTGTGTGATGTTCCCCTTCCCGAGTCCAAGTGATCTCATTGTTCAGTTCCCACCTATGAGTGAGAACATGCAGTGTTTGGTTTTCTCTTCTTGTGATAGTTTGCTAAGAATGATGGTTTCCAGCTGCATCCATGTCCCTACAAAGGACGCAAACTCATCCTTTTTTATGGCTGCATAGTATTCCATGGTGTATATGTGCCACATTTTCTTAACCACAATGAGATACCATCTCACACCAGTTAGAACGGCAATCATTAAAAAATCAGGAAACAACAGGTGTTGGAGAGGATGTGGAGAAAAAGGAACACTTTTACACTGTTGGTGGGATTGTAAACTAGTTCAACCATTACGGAAAACAGTATGGCAATTCCTCAAGGATCTAGAACTAGATGTACCATATGACCCAGCCATCCCACTACTGGGTATATACCCAAAGGATTATAAGTCATGCTGCTATAAAGACACATGCACACGTATGTTTATTGCGGCACTATTCACAATAGCAAAGACTTGGAATCAACCCAAATGTCCATCTGTGACAGACTGGATTAAGAAAAAGAAGGAATTCTTCTGGCCTGACTGCCTTGAACTGGGACATCAGATCTTTCTTGTCTTCAAACTCTGAAGCATTGGCTCTTTCTGGGTCTCAAGCCTGCTAGCATTTCGACTGGAACTACCCCATTGGCCCTCCTGCATTTCCAGCTTGTTGACTGCAGATCTTGGGACTTGTCATTGCCCGCCTCCATAATGGCATGAGCCAATTCTTAAAATAAATCTGTATGTAAGTCTCCTCATTGGTTCTGTTTCCCTGGAGAACCTTGACTAATCAAGAGTCCCTGGTGAAGCAGGGAGAGACCCAGCACATGGAGTATGGTTCCCAGGTCATCCTCCCTGGGACAGACTTGCATTCTCTGGCCCAAAGCAATGACGGGGTCCCTAAAGAGATTGGTAGATTGCTTGATACAGGGAGATTTGGTGTTAAATATCATCTCCATTTTATGCCCAGATCATTATAAGATTTAAATAAAATTGTCCAGGAAGCCAGGCCTTATAAATCCATAGATTCTACTTTAGTTTTCCATAAGCAATTCTAATCCAGGGTCATTCCTGCTAAAATGGACTCTCCTCCTAGCAAATCTCATTAGTTTATTTTCCAGAAGGTCAATTATGAGCATGTTTATAAGAAGATTACATTCAACCATTTGCTTTCTTTGTTCCCAGGACTGTCCTCCTGGTACAAGGAGAGAAGAGGGTCACAGGCCAGCTGCTTAATTCACTGCTTCCCCAGGATTGAAATCCAAGTGATACACCACAGACCACAATCTAACCCTACCACATGCTAGTTCTCAGAATCTCAAACCATTGGTGGCTCCTTATGAGGAAACTGGCAAGCCCTTCAGAGAAGATCTATCCCAAGGCTGAGGTAATTTGGGCCACAGCGCTGGGAAGGATTTAGGAAAGAACTTTGTTGGGGGAGGAGGGGAGCTGGTGCTACATAAACAAAGAAATGAAATAGTAGAGTCCATTTATTGAAGGCTCACTAACATAAACTTATAACGGAATGTTACCTTCATTTTACTCTTGTAGATCTGAGGTCCAGAGAGGTTGAGTAACTTGTTCAAGGTCCCACAGTGAGTAAGAGGCAAAGCCAAGAGTTAAACCCAAAATAGTCTAAGGCTCAATCTTAACTCCAAACTGCCCCTTGCCCCTTTTTATACAATGCTTTATGATGTTGGACCTGGAATGCTACAAGCTGCATTTTGGTTTCCCAGCTGTTGGACTCTACCAGCGGGGACACTGGAGGAATACAGCAAGGCTGGTGGAAGGAGAAAGGATGTGCTTTTGCCTGTTTGCATCCTCTTCCTGTTAGTGTCACCCAGCAATGCCTCTTCACCCCAGCATTAGCAGCTTCTTTCCATAGCAGCAGCAGAATCCAGTTTGCAGTCTCTCTGACACTCGAGAAACTAGCCTCATCGCCCCTTCAGAGACACCAGCCAGAGACCAGACTCTGAGTTTCTAAGATTTAATTATTCTAATCTTTCCCCTCTGTTCCCCCAACCTTCATGAGGTACTGCATTCTGCAGTAGCTACATCCCTGACTCCTCCGTGTTCTCTTTTGTGCTTTTTCAATTACACGGTTCACAGTAGTTGAAGTGACTGGTGTGGTGTCTGTCTTCTGACCCTGACTGATACATATTTTCCTCTACCATCCATTTTTGCTCTCTACTCCCAACCCATATTCTTCAAAACAAAGCAGGTGGAACCATTCCTCTCCCTTACACACATCCTTCTCAGGGAAACTTGAATTTTATTTGGGGCGTGGAGTCTTAGGAAGTAAACTGAAGTTTATTGAGCTAGTGCTCTCTGGGCCTCTTTGGTCAAGCCCAAGACTTTGAGTATTCTTAGTTTGATATGTATTTTCATCAGCTTTATCGAGATACAATTCATGGAAAATAAACTGCATCTCTTCAAAAAGGTACAGTTTAATGCATTTTAACATGTATACCCCTGGCAAACCACTAAGGCAATCAAAATACAGAGCATTTTTATCACCCCCCAACACACAATGCTCTCAAGCCTTTTTTCAGTTCCCCCCTCCCTCCTCCTTGGACCCCAGGCAACCAGTCACTGGTCTGCTTCCTGTCACTATAAATTAGTTGACATTTTCTTAACTTCATGTAAATGGAATCATATAGTGTGTCATCTTTTGTGTCTTTCTTTTTTCACTTAGCATAATGATTTTGTGATTCATGTATGCTGCTACATTTTCAACAGTTTAGTCCTTTTTCTTGCTAAGTAATAGTTCATTGTACAGATGTACAATGGTTTGCTTATCCATTCACTTGCTGACTCACATTTCGGTAATTTCTAGTTTGGGGTTATTATGACTAGAGCCTGAATACCTATGTATAAATCTTTGGATAGTAAATACCATCCAAAGATATGTTATTTTTAAATTTAGGTGTAACATATATACAGTAAATTATGTTTAAAAAAAGTATGTAGATTGACAATTTCTCATACTCATATGCCCCGGTGTAACACCACCCAGATTAAGACTTAAAACATTTTCAATATCAAAGAAGGTCCCTCTGTGCCCCATTCCAGACAACAGAGGTCACTACTATTCTGACATCTGTCTGCATTGATTGCTTTTGCCTTTTTCAGACATCATATAATGGATTATAGAGTATATGTGCACACTGTTGTGTCGAGTTTCTCTTGATCAACATATGTCTATGAGATTCATTCGTGTTGTTATACATAGGTATAGCTCATTCTTATTGCAGTGTGGTGTTATACTGTGTGGATATACCACATTTATTTATCCATTCTGTTGATAGATATAAAGATTATTTCCAATTTTTTCTCTTATAAATATAGCTACTATGGACATTCTTGTACATGTCTTTAGTGAACGTATGTTCTCATTTTTTTCAACCTAGGAATGGGATTGTTGGGCCATAGGATAGACTTATGTTTAGCTTTCCCAAGTGGTTGTATCAATTTGTACACCTACCACCATGTAAGACAGTTTCCGTTACTCTGTGTCTTTGCCAATACTTCGTATTGAAGGTCTTTTAAATTTTAGTCATTCTAGTGGATGTATAGTGGGATCTCATTACATTTCCCTGACCAAAAAAAATATGTTGAGAATATTTTCATATACTTACTGGCCTTTTGCATATATTCTTTTGTGAAGTGTCTGTTCAAGATTTGTTCATTTTTAATTGAGTTGTTTTCTTTATTATTGATTTGTAGGGTATTTTACATATTCTGGACATAAACCCTTTGTTAGATACATGTATGGCAAATATATTTTCCTAGTCTGTGGCATGCATTTTCAATTTCTTTAGTGTTTTTTGGTGATCAGGATTTCTTATTTTAATGAAGTCTAACTTATCAACCTTTGCTTTTATGACCTCTTTACAAAATCTTTGCCTATCCTAAGGTCACTTAACATTCATTTAAAATTATTTTCTCATGTGAAATTTCAGGGATTCAAGGGCCAAGGTTCACACATTATATGAGCCACACTGGGCAACCCTGATGTTCATATATAGGGGGAGGGAGCTTCTCACAAAATAAAGAGAAAAGAGAGCAGCTTGGGGCAAGAGGATAGAGACAAAGCTCAAGAGAGAAAGAAAGGATAAGAAGGGAGGTGGGAGAAAATGGAAAGACAAGATGGACACAAGCAAAGAGGAAAATAGGAAGAGCATGAAGAATAGAAGGGGTGTCTTCCCAGCCTGAGCAAGGCATGCCTCCTTCTCAGGAATCTGGGCACACTGGCAAGATCAGAAGTCCGTTTCCCAGCCCTCTTAACCTTCCCATTCCTCTCTTCACTCTGGTCAGTGAGCACCTGCCCTTGAAAAACATATTTTTAGAACATTGACTGATTTTGTTATAAGAAATCTTTATTTCTTGAGGATGTTCTAAGACCTCATTATATTAATGTGTACTTGATGACACATCCAAGCTATGGTCAAGATCCAGAAATTAACCTGGACAAAATGTATAGTATTGATAAATGTGGGCTTTGGAGTCACATAAACATAGATGCCATTGCTTACCTGCTCCTGTACTTGGGCAAGTTACTCAGCTTCTCTGAGTCTATGCTTCTTTATCTATTAAATAACGTTATTTTTTATTCATTCATTCAACATATATTTATTGAGCACTTGTTATGTATGAGGGACTGTTTTAAGCACTATGAATGAGTATATAAAGCCTATAAAAATTATTTACTCTCAAAGGCCACACACATAGGAAGAGAGGACGTCAAAGTATCTTTGTTTGCAGAAGACATGGTCCTACCTCTAGAAAACCCCATAGTTGCAGCCCAGAAATTTCTTAAGCTGATAAGCAACATCGGCAGTCTCAAGATACAAAATCAATGTGTAAAAATCACTAGCATTCCTAATATACCAACAACACTCAGGCTGAGAACCAAATCAGGAATGAACTCCCATTCAAAATTGTCACAAAAAGAATAAAATAGCTAGGAACACAACTAACTACAGAGGTGAAAGATCTTTTAAAGGAGAACTATAAAACACTGATGAAAGAAATGAGAGATGATACAAACAAATGGAAAACATTCCACGCTCATGGGTAGAAAGAATCAATATTGTGAAAATGGTCATACTGTCCCAAACAATTTATAGATTCAATGCTATTCCTATTAAACTACCACTGATATTCTTCACAGAACTAGAAAAAAAACTATTTTAAAATGCTTAAGGAACCAAAAAAGAGCCCAAATAGCCAAGGCAATCCTGAGCAAAAAGAATAAAGCTGAAGGCATCACACTACTGTACTTCAAACTATACTACAAGATTACAGTAACCAAAGTAGCATGGTATTGGTCCAAAAATAGACACAGAGACCAGTGGAATAGAATACAGAACCCAGAAATAAGACTGCACACCTACAATGATCTGAATCTTCGACAAACCTGACAAAAACAAGCAATGGGGAAAGGATTCCCTATTCAATAAATAGTGCTGGGATAACTGGCTAGCCATATGCAGAAGATTGAAATCAGACCCCTTCCTTACACCATATACAAAACTTAATTCAAGATAGATTAAAGACTTAAACATAAAATGCAAAACTATAAAAACCCTGGAAGACAGCTTAGCCAGTACTATTCAAGACATAGGCATAGGCAAAGATTTAGTGATGAAGACACCAAAAGCAATTGCAAGGAAAGCAAAAATTGACAATGGGATATAATTAAACTAAAGAGTTTCTGCACAGCAAAAGAAACAACAAAGTGAACAGATAACCTATAGAATGGAAGAAAATTTTTGCAAGCCATAGATTTGACAAGGGTCTAATATCCAGGATCTATAAGGAGCTTAAACAAACTTACAGGAAAAAAAAAAAAAAAACACAAACAACCCCATTAAAATTGGAGAAAGGACATAAACAGACACTTTTCAAAAGAAGACATACATGTGGCCAATAATCATATGAAAAAAACCTCAATATCACTGATCATTAGAGAAATGCAAATCAAAACCACAATGAGGCCAAGCACAGTGGCTCATGCCTGGAATCCCAGCACTTTGGGAGGCGAAGGTGGGCAGATCACCTGAAGTCAGGAATTCAAGACCAGCCTGACCAACATGGCAAAACCCCATCCCTACTAAATATACAAAAATTGGACTACTCTCTGTATTCCCAGCTACTCTGGAGGCTGAGGCAGGAGAATCACTTGAACCTGGGAGGTGAAGGTTGCAGTGAGCCATGATGGTGCCACAGCAGAGCCTGGGCAATAGAGCAAGACTCCATCTCAGAAAAAGAAAAAAACACACACACACAATGAGATACCATCTCACACCCGTCAGAATGGCTATTAATAAAAAGTCAAAAATCAACATTCTGATGAGGTTGTGGAGAAAAAGGAACGCTTGTACACTGTTGGTGGGTGTGTAAATTAGTTTAACCACTGTGGAAGACAGTGTGGTGATTTCTCAAAGATCTAAAAACAGAAATACCATTTGACCCAGCAATCCCATTACTGGGTGTATACCCAAAGGAATATAAATCATTTCTATTATAAAGACACATGCACCCATATGTTCATTGCAGCACTATTCCCAACAGAAAAGACATTGAATCAACCTAAATGCCCATCAGTGACAGACTGGATAAAGAAAATGTGGTACATATATACCACAGAATACTATGCAGCCATAAAAACAACAAGATCATGTCCTTTGCAGGGACATGGGTGGAGCTAGAGGCTATTATCCTTAGCAAACTAAGGCAGAAACAGAAAATCAAATGCCACATGTTCTCACTTATAAATGGGAACTAAATGATGAGAACACAAGGACATATAGAGCAGAACAATATACACTGGGGCCTATCAGAGGAGGAGTTTGGGAGGAGGAAGAAGATCAGGAAAAATAACTCACAGGTACTAAGCTTAATACTTGGGTGATGAAACAATCTGTACAAGAAATCCCCATGACACAGTTTACCTATGTAACTAACCTGCATATATACCCCTGAACTTAAAATAAAAGTTAAAAAAAAAAGAAAGAAAGATTTTCTCTCATGAAGCTTACCTTCTAATGGGGAACAGACAATAAATAAGACAAAACAGTATGATGTATAGTATGTTACACAGTGATACATATTTTGCAAGTAGAACCAACAGATTTTACCTCTAGACCCAATGTTGAGAGTAAGAGAGAAGTAGGCAGTGTAAAGAGACGTCAAGAACACCAATGTTTCTGGTCTGAGGGACTGGAAGTGTGGCATTGCCATGACCTAGGAGTGGGAAGGTTGCAGGAGCCGCTGGATGAGGGAGAACATCAGGAACTCATTTCTGGATATGTTACATTTTAGATGCTTGTTAGTCATACAGAAGAAGGTGTCAAGTAGGCAGTTAGATATGCAAGTTCAGGGAAGAGGTCCAGATTGGAGATACACATTTGGAAATCATCAATGAATAAACAGTATTCAGACCTATAAGACTGGATGAGATTAGCCAAGGAGTGATTATAAAGAAAGAAGATTAAAATATAGCTCTACTCAAAGGGTTGTTGTTTGTGATGAGATGTGTGTGGGGGTGGTTTATGTTAGATGACTGAGAGCTTTATTTATTGAGTGCTGAATATGTGCTAAGAGCCTTATATCCCTTAACTTATTAAATTTTCTAGGAAGTGATATTATTTTCTTCATATTTCAAAGTTTTTGTACTTGCCCAAAGTCATAGAATTAGTAGAGATTACATGGGGATTTGAAACCAGAACCCATGTTCTTAACACATATACTTTATCTTACATACAAAATATAATTTTGTATATATTATCTAATATATAAAAAATCTAATGCTAGTTGATCATTCTGACACATGATAAGCATTTGATTAGATGAACCCCAATACTCTTATCAACTTGTGCCTTGAACAATAACTGCTTTGACAATGGCTTTGGGATCCTCAGTTTAAATGTGCATGTTAGCAATAATGACTTTCCTACCCAACCAAGGGCAGAAGAATAATGACTCTTCTACCCAACTGAGGGCCAAATGAGGTAATATCTAAATAAGTGGATCATAGATGATTCCACACTTGTTGGAGAGCATTGTTACTATCACTCCAAGATGAGTCTGGGTTTTGTGAATAGGAGAGAATCTGATCAAATGGATTCTGCTCATGAAATACATACTCCAGTTGCACAGAAGTGTTGCATTTTAGAATAATATTCCTTCTGTGAGGTGTTTGACCTTGACTAGGCACTAATATTTCAACAACTGGCTGCTCATAAACTGGAACATAAACTGAAGTACTTGAGTGAAGAAATAAAAATTGAGTATTTCCACAATGGCAAGGTTTTTTTTTAAATCAGGATTTTGAACTGTTTTTTTTTTTTTATCACTTTCACTACTGAAATATTACAATATTCAATTATCTTTTTAAATTTGCAATACCTGAAATCTTCCTTGACAGCTCCTCTCAGGGGCCTCAAAGAAATTACAAATTCAATGTATTAGAAACAAAAATTCATGATCATTTACTGAAAACCAGGTCTTCTACATCCATTGCTTCCTAACTCAACAAATGGTATCCCCATTTCTCCAGTCTCATATCCAGAAAACTAGGCCTCACTTCTGGCCCCCTCTCCCCCACTCTCCAAATGGAACTCTTCTTAAATATAACCATTCCTCTCCACCTCCACCACAATGCTACTTTAGGCTACTCTCCCGGTTCATGTGGATTCAGAAGTAACCCCCTAACTAATCTCTCCCCAACCACCATTGCTCCCTACAATCTGTTTCAACCTTGCAGTCAGAGTGGACATCTTTCCAAAATGCAAATCTGACCATGTCATACCACTACTCGAAGCTCTTTAAAGGTATCTCATGGCTTTGGGGATAAAGAGGGAACTCCTTACCATGGTGTATGAAGGCCAGAAATCTCTGGCTACTGCTTACATCTCCAGCTTCTTCCCATACCACATTGCCCCTCAACAATCTGTTGTGGCCATTGCATCCTTCCTTTGGTTCTTTGCTGTCACTAAATCCCATCCTGCTAAAAGGTCTTTCTGTTAAGGAGTTCCATCTCATCCTTTTAGACTTTAGGTCAAACAGTATCTCCCCTGGAAAGCCTTTCCTGATGTCTCTGGCCAGGTACCGGTAATCTCTCCTGTGCAGCTCTTCTCACAGTTGCAATTTTACACTGATATTCATAATTTGTTTTTATTACTATTCATATTCCTCCTAAACTCTCTAAATTCCATGAGTATAAGGTTAGCATCTGATTTTGCTCACCACTGGACCCCTAGCTCTCAGGAGGTAGCAAACAGGCTAAGCATTGTTGAAAATTAAATGAATGAATGGCACAGAAAGAAGCCCGAAAGACAGCCAGGGAACTCCACCTTCCTGTTCTGGTCCCTCTCACACATGACTAGAAATAAATTTAAAACATGGCTTATTTTGTCCTGAATTGCTCCTTTGCCCAGAAATTGTTTGGTGAACACCCTAAGAGTTGACTGCAGCAAGAGTGAGGTGCCTGGTTATAATTCAATCAGGACATAAGGCTTTGGGCACTGTCCAACCAGCATTTTTAGGGCTCATTGATGAAATGAGAATTTCCCCCTATAATACAAGTGCAATTTTAATGACAGGAAATTTTTGAGATATGTAGAGTATAATTTTTTGAAACCTAGGACAATGAAGAAAAATTTCTCATGGTAGTTTTTATCATTATAGGTTAGAAATGAAAGAGAAAAGATACTTTAAAGACCTTATTAGTGAGATAATAGAGAAGAATCATTGTTAGAAAACATTTTTTAATGAAATGTAACCTTTATATGTATTTTCTGCCAGAGAAGAAATTAATTTAAAAGTTTCCACAATAACCACTAATAAACAATAGTACAAGTGAAGGATCATAGGTTCTGTTTGCTTTAATTTACCTCTATTTATATGTTTCAGACGAAAACCCTCTTCTATCAAAGTTCTCAGATTTAATATATAATTTCCAAATAATCTACAATAAATATTTATAATATACATCCATACTACTTCAGTTCTAAGGGCAATGTTTGCTTATTTGTTTATTTGTTATAGTGAAATCTGCTCTTGTTAGGCGTTTCTAGAAACTTCAAAAGGTTTTGTTTTAAAGCACCTAAATTATTGAAAAATAAACAGACAAGCTCATATAGGCAAAACACATACACACATGCATACGCACACACACTCATCCTCATAGCTTTAACACATCGTTAATAATACTAATAGAACTATTGAGTGCTTAGTGCATGTCAACCTCTGTGCTGAACACTTGCTTCATGGATGTTATCTCCTACCACTCACTACTACTTTGTGAATCAGATTCTATTTTTGTTCCCATTTTATCATCCTTTTTGTAATTCTGATAAAATATTAAGGCTTAAAAGGGTTAAAATTATGTCCATTAAGGATAATAACCTGGGTTAAATAAAACATTAGTCTGAAATGGAACAATTAATATGTAAACAAGCTAAATGATTTTAGCAGGGTTGTTGAGGGTTCAGCTTTACCATTCACACATATGCATGGTAACCTAAAATACCAAGAACTGAAAGAAGGAAATAACTACAGAACAAGCAGCTTGCTGATTTACACATTATCCTTTCCATCCCCAATAAAGATTTCCGTCTATTTCACTTATGTAATTATAATTTGAAAGCTCAAAACATAATCCTGTAGAAAATATCAGTTAATAGTTAGCTATGAACGAATGTTGACTTGGTGGTCTTTGATTAATGTTCTGGGAATGGTTAGAGTTGGTTCCAATGGAACAGCCTTTCCTGGTTGCTGAATGTTTACAAGTGCAAATTTAAAGTTCAATCTGAATAGACATAATCCTCAGAACACTGGGTGATAGTTGCCACCCTAGGTGATCACTGTCATTCTGTTTGTGCTTCTATTTCCCATTCAAGTTGTAGTTAAATTCTTAAACAGTCTCGTATTAGGAAATGTTTCCTTCTCTAATTTAACAAAATGTTCCATTTGGGGGCAGAATTTGCCAGGTGATTACCACAGAGTGGTCACCTTATTTTGATATTCATCAGGAACTATCTTTATCCCTGTAGAAGGTATGTGTCCCCACTCCATTCTACTGCTCTGCACCATGAAGACCCTTCATGCTGCTCTTGGTGCAGCCAACATCATTCTTTTCTGTAAGCATCATAAAACATAGGGCAAAAAAATAGTTTGGTGGGATCAACTCCTTGGACTGAGACACATGTCAAGTTAACGTCAAAGCTAGACTGGCAACGCACTAGGCTGTCATAATGCTGTCTGCATTTCTTTAATCACAAGTTAAGCAGTCATTTTACTGATTTATAATTCTCTTTTGAAAGATATGATATGTATTTCAAAATCCCCTAGTGCTGTTAGAATGTTTTTCTCTTGACCTAGAAAGGGGAAACTATAATAGGTTTCCTGCTGAATTAACTCCCAAAAAAGAACTGTTTGGTAAATTTAGTTATTTAACGTATCTGTTTCTATTTTCATTAAGAAAAACGTGGCAAAATGAAAACACCAAGTTTTACTTTTGTCCAGTGCTTCTATAGATGAACTCATTCTTAGCATTGGGTTCTAGAGAGAACTCTGGACTTGGTGCCAGCAAATGAATTCTAGATGTTGTGCCTTCTGCCATTTACTTTCAACCTGCTAAGGAACTTGAATATACTCTCCCTCCACAGCCAAGCTTATTCACCTTCAAAATGGGCATAGAGTGGAAAGCCTACACAATTCATTTATGTCATCTATGCAAATATTTATTGGCCTAAGTTTTCAAAGAACAAACGATAAACACTTAATTTAAGAAAATGGAAAAGATGACTGCCAGTACTGGTACTGTAGTTTATGATAATTTGATTAGAACACTTTAATGTTCCATAAGAGTGTGTGACCAAAAACAAAAACAAAAAAACAAAAAACAAAAGCAAGCAGCTTTGCTAAGCTGGGCTCACTGAGTCAAACAGAGTTAAATATAGTGGTTGTTCTTCAACAATTCTGCACTCAATATCTTATTTCCTGATACATTTTCAGAAAGATTCACAAAAAGCTTTAGACTCTCTTATCTTCCAATATGTCTATAGAGATATTTTTGCATGGATGAACCATGTTTTCAGGGGAAGTCACTAAATTAATAGCATTTAATTGAGTCCTTTTTTATTGATAGCTACTGCAACTAAACATCGTCCAAACAACAGTCCGTCTAACTGAAAATGAATTTAGATAATAACAAGCTTTCCACACAGCCTACAGATAGTAGTTTATTTCACAAAGGTCAGTGGATCAGTTTCATTTGTCATGCTCTGTGGTAGTTAACAAGAGTGTTGATAGCATGTTTATCACTATATATGCTAGAATGTTGTGTTCTTCATTCATCATTTCAATTACTTACATAGTGTGGAATAACAAAGCACTGGCTTAAAATGCAGCAGCCTTTCTGATTTAAAAGCTGTATGCATCTCTGACAGTTCTGAGCAATGCTTTTTATGGCTTTGTTTACCTTGTTCTAAAATGAAATGACAATTCATTTTTCATAAATAATCTGAAGAGTCTTTGCAGCAGATATTTTTTCCTTTGAAGTAAATTTAAAAGAGGGTTTCAGATGTGTACATGTATTTTTTCTTAAGCAGCAAATAGAAAATACCTCCAAAAGTTTTTCCTTGTGACATCTGATAGAAAGTCTTGTAAAGCAGAAGCCACTCTATAGGTAAATGACAAATATACTCTCTAAAAGCCATAATTTATACCTCTTTTTGAACACACAATTTTCCACATGCTAGAGTTTGGATACTACTCTCCTGTTACCTGTATATGGGAAACACAAGCAAATCATTGTGTTAGAATAAGAAAGCATTAGGCTCTTGGATAATGAACCTTACGTTAAAAAGTACACATTTTGAAGTGTTCTGTTTTTCATTTTTGAGGTAGCTGTGCTTTGAATTTAGTTACTAACTTTGTTTACTCAGTGTGGGAGCTATGGGAGAACTCCAGAGTAGAAAGCAAGAGATTTCAGGTTCTGGTTTGGGCCCTAGCATTCGTTTTTTGGAAATAACTAGTTAGTTAGTTAGTTAGTTAGCTAGCTAGTTAGATTGATTGATTGATTTTGAGACGGAGTCTCGCTCTGTCACCAGACTGGAGTGCAGTGGCGTAATCTCAGCTCACTGCAATCTCCGTCTCCTGAGTTCAAGTGATTCTCCTGCCTCAGCCTCCAGAGTAGCTGAGACTACAGGCACACACCACCAAACCCAGCTGATTTTTGTATTTTTAGTAGAGACGGAGTTTCACCATGTTGGCCAGGATGGTCTCTATCTCTTGACCTCCTGATCCGCCCATCTCAGCTACCCAAAGTGCTGGGATTACAGGTGTGAGCCACTGCACCCAGCTGGAAATAACTAGTTTTTGAGAAAATATTGAAATTCCTTGGGCCTCAGTTCTCAGAACGATAAAACTAGACAAGAGGGTCTTCAAATCTTCCAGGTCTATAAGGAGTCTATGATTTCATAATCCAAAGAAAGCAACATGATATAAGTAAAACACTTTAAATTCATAAAGAACATTTGTGAATTCTGCTATTAACTAACAAGAGGGGTGAGGTTTCACAAAGCATAGCTGTGTCTGATAAAGAAAGGGTATATTTAGAATGAATCCTTTTCGTTAATTAAGGCGTCTTTCTTCTTTAATTTTCCCAGGGCATTACATCCAATACAATTACATTTGTTTTCAATAATAACATCTTTTCTTTTAGGGAATTTTTTTTAATATCATAAATTTAGTTTTACCATAAAAGTATAATAATGTATGCATTTTTATTACATTTTTATCTCCTACAAATATATAAAAAGAAAGAAAATTGTTCTGTACTTTCCACATAATATGTATACTAAAATAGCTTATAGGCATACTTTGCATTTAATTATACTGATGTCATCTAGGAGTCTCATAAAATTTTAATATGTATCTGTATTTGATACATGGGGAAACAGGCAGAAGATAAACATGGGACCCATTCTTAAACACATAGTAATTGCTGAGCAGGCCAAAGATGAAAATTCTGACTCTACCACCCTGGTAAAAGGCTTTAGGCTTAGCTCACTATTGCTAGCTTTTCCTGTCTCTGAAATTTTACACCTGATATATTTCCAAATGTCTGTATAGTACTGACAAAAATTTTGAGTGGGACCACTAACATCATCAAAAATCATAACCAAAAATCATAAGCAAAAACTAAGAATAATATGAGTATAAAATAAGACAAGTGGCTAACATACTTAATATATAAATTTCTGGAACTCATGGAAATAAAGATAGGACCCCTATTGAAAGCATAATAGATAAGTGAGTATACTATATGAACTGGCTATTCAAAAATTAGGAAAACAAATTTAATGAATCTATTTTAAAAGTCCAAACTCATTAATGATAAAAGAAATGCAAATTGACACTGCAAGAAATACCTTCTTTAGTGTGTCAAAGGAGAAAAGATTTGAAAGAGGGATAGTACTCAATGAGAGAATATGATGAGATAGCCATTTTCATATGCTGCTGGTGGGAATTTAAATGACCATATTCTCTTCTGGAAAGCATTTAGGGAAATAATATGCATTAAGAGACCTAAAGATGTTCCATACTGTTTGGCCCAGTAATTCCCCTTCTAGGAATGCAGCCAAAAGAAATAATCCAAAATGCACATACATATGCAAAAAGAGATTTTTATTACAAGTATAACAGCAGAGAGAGAATAATCTGAATAAAATAAAGGAATCATTAAATAAATTACAGCACATCTATAGCATAGAAAGTCACACAGCTCCTAATATTATTTATGAAGTATCTTCAATGACATGTGAAAAGATGGATGAAATAGTGTTGGAGGTGGGAGAACATTACAAAGCTATGTACACAATGTGATTTCAAGTGTGTTAATATTAACATAGATCATAGGCATAAACGTAAAAACTAAAACCTTAAAGCCTTTCAAAGAAATCAAGAAGAATGTTTTCATAACATGAGGTGGGCAAAGATTTCTTAGGCAAAATGCAGTGCAGTAAGTGATAACTGTAGAAAAAAAAATTTGATAAATTAGATTTCATTAAAATTTAAAATTTGTGCTCATCAAAAGATAGCATATATTTTTCTGCATGTCTGTGGCTTGTGTATTCTTCTAAATGCTATCTTCTCTTCTAATATCTTCCTCTTCTTAAGAATAGGCAAGCCACAGACACACAGAAAATATCACAAATTATATGTCTGCATGCAGAACATATAACGAGTTACAACTTAATAAGCAATTCCAAATAAGTAAAGGCACAGCAGACACTTCACAGAAAAAAATATACAAATGACCAATAAGCACATTAACAAAGTGTTCCACATTATTAGTCATCAGGGAAATTTAAGCTATAATTCCAATGAACTACCACTACACATTCACTAGAATGGGTGAAACATACAAGTAGTCTTTGACCCAGCAATTTCACTTCTAGGCATTTATCCAAGAGAAGTCATAACTCATGTCCACAAAAAGGCTTGTACAAGAACGTTCATAGCAGTTATAGTCACAAAAGCTGGAATCAACTCAGATGTCTACAACATGAGAACAGATCAATTACACTCACACAATGGAATACTATGGAACAATGAAAAGGAATCATAGCACAGGTAAGTCTTACAGACAGAATATTGAATGAAAGAAAGAAAAAAGATAACATACTGAATTATTTCATTTATGTGAATTTCTAAAATAGGCAACGCTAATATAAGGGGGGAAAAAAGAACAGTGCCTGCCTCAAGGGTGGGAAGAAGAGCTTAGAAATTGCCTGGAAAGAGACACGAGAGAATTGCCTGGGTAGATTGCTAAGCTTCCTATCATGCTATTGGGCATATGTTAGTCAGCTCAGGCTGCTTTACAAAATAGCAAAATACTGGGTGGATTATTTCTCACAGTTTTGGAGGTTGGAAAGTCCAAGATCAAGGTGCAGCCATGGTAGGTATCAATCTGAGGCCTCTTACCTTGGCATGTAGGCACTGCCATCACACCATATGCTGACATGATCTCTTCTTTGTGTATGCACAGAAAGAGAGAAAGAGAGATATCTGGCATCTCTTCCTCTCCGGATAAGAACATGAGCCCTATCAGATTAAGGCCCCATCCTATGACCTCACTTGACCATTATTACCTCCTTATAGGCCCTGTCTCCAAATATAGTCACATTGGGAGTTAAGAATTCAGCATATGAATTATGGAGGGACACCATTTAGCCCATAACAGTACAGTTATATAAGTAGATCCATTTGCCAATATTGTACGGTTAAGATTTGTATTTTTCATGATTATAAATTCTACCTTGAACATTTTGTTAAAGAATAATAAATGGAGGGTTGGAGAATGGGTATTAGAATAGATGAAAAAAATAACTGGTTGAAATAACCATTCGAATGTTGAACAATTTTAAACTTGGGTGATATGTACATGGAGATTCATTATTCTATCTACTTTATATTTGTAATGATTCTATTTAATTTATATATTTAAAATTTTTAAAAATAAAGTGTCAAACAAAGAAAGCAAATTCAAATAAGCAAAGAAAATAAGCAAATAAGCAAAGAAAAATGAATGTGTCAATGTCAAAGATACTTTGTAGAGATGAAAATTCTGCGTGACATTCTTCTACATTGAGCTCCATCTTAGCTCGGGTCACATTATGCGTCTTGGGCAGGTCACCTACTGGGCTTAATTCATTCATCTAGAGAATAAATTCATTATTTAGATTTATTGAGTATTCATTAGGTGCAAGATACTAAGCATGGTGAGTTTAGCTCACACAATCACCAAAATCTTATTCAGCATTTAAATTATATAACCATTTTTGTGTCATGTATGCAGGTCACCCTCTCTTTGGCTGTATGTAATTCTCAAGATGTTTTGCCTTTATATCTTGGGTTGATTGTTACTACTTGTAGAGATAGGATTCAATAGGCCAGACAGCAGTCATCTTTCAGTAGATTTGTTTTCTACTGAAGTCTTTTGGTCTAGTGAAATGTCTAGAATAGTCATAGGGTCAAGAAAATAGATGACTATATGAAGAATTTTATGGAAAAACATGACTCCATTTCAAGGAATTAAATTAAGTGTAAATAAGCAAATATAGCTAAATAAATAAATATATATAAGAAGTCAATAGATAATTTTAAAGACAAATCAAACTCAAATGACTATTAATGAAACTGAATAGTTCAGTATAAAACATCCAGACTGAAACACAGTGAGAATAAAGGAATGGAAAATTATTTTCCATTCTCTTATCTGTTTTCTGAAGATAAGAGACATATACAATAGAGTGAAAAGGACAAACATACATTTAACCAAATAATCAGAATAGAAAGAGAGAGAAAATTTGGCAAAAACAATATTTAAAGAGCAATTGGCTGAGAATATGCAAAAATGATCAACCTAAAACACTGAGCTTTAGGCTAAAAAAAAAACCTCTAAAATCTCAAACAGAATGCAAAAACTTATAGTCAATTTGCTGAAAATGAAAAATAAAGAAAAAAATTTAAAAAGAAACAGAAGAAAAAGGGGAACATTATCTTCAAGGACACTGCAATGAGACTTATAGTTAACTATTAAATATAAGCAATGAAAGCTATGGAATCAATGGAATGACATGTTTAAAATGCTGAAAGAGGCTGGGCACAGTGGCTCACGCCTGTAATCCCAGCACTTTGGGAGGCCAAGAGGGGTGGATCACCTGAGGTCAGGGGTTTGAGACCAGCCTGGCCAACATGGTGAAACCCCACCTCTATTAAAAATACAAAAATTACCCAGGCATGGTGATAGGCACCTGTAATTCCAGCTACTTGGGAAGCTGAGGAAGGAGAATTGCTTGAACCCAGGAGGTGGAGGTTGCAGTGAGCCGAGACCAAGCCATTGCACTCCACCCTGGGTGACAGAGTGAGACTCTTGCCTCAAAAAAAAAAAAAAAAAAAAAATGCTGAAAAATAAAACTAACAGGTTAGAATTTGATATTCAGCAAAAATAACCTTCAAAAGGTGAAATAAAAATATTTAAAGACAAGCAAAAATGGAGAGAATTTGTTCCTAGCAGACTTTGGCTAAAATAAAATACAAAGAGAGTTTTTTGGGTAAATAAAAAATGACCTGAAAGTTCTGTTCCAAGATGGCCAAATAGGAACAACTTTGGTCTGCAGCTCCCAGCATGATCGACAAGGAAGACGGGTGATTTTTGCATTTCCAACTGAAATACCTGGTTCATCTCATTGGGACTGGTTGGACAGTGGGTGCAGCCCATGGCGGGTGAGCTGAAGCAGGGTAGGGCATCACCTCACCTAGGAAGTACAAGGGGTTGGGGGATTACCCTTTCCTAGCCAAGGGAAGCAGTGACAGGTTGTACCTGGAAAAACGGGACACTCCCGCCCAAATACTGCACTTCTCCCACGGTCTTAGCAACTGGAAGGCCAGGAAATTCTCTCCCGTGCCTGGCTTGGGAGGTCCCATGCCCATGGAGCCTTGCTTACTGCTACTGCAGCAGTCTGAGATCAACCTGTGAGGCAGCAGCCTGGCAGGGGGAGGGGCGACCGCCATTGCTGAGGCTTGAGTAGGTAAACAAAGCGGCCAGGAAGCTCAAACTGGGCGGAGACCACCTCAGCTCAGCAAGGCCTACTGCCTCTGTAGACCCCACCTCTGTGGGCAGGGCATACCTGAAAAAAAGGTAGCAGAAACTTCTGCAGACTTAAACATCCCTGCCTGACAGCTCTGAAGATATCAGTCATTCTCCCAGCACAGTGTTTCAACTCAGAGAATGGACAGACTGACTCCTCAAGTGGGTCCCTGTCTCCTGTGTAGCCAAACTGGGAGACACCTCCCAGTAGGAGCTGACAGACACTTCACACAGGCAGGTGACCCTCTGGGACAAAGCTTCCAAGGATCAGGCAGCAATATTTGCTTTTCTACAATATTTGCTGTTCTGCAGCCTCCGCTGGTGATACCCAGACAAACAGGGTCTGGAGTGGACCTCGAGCAAACTCCAACAGAGCTGCTGCTGAGGGACCTGACTATTAGAAGGTAAACTAACAAACAGAAAGGAATAGCATCAACATCAACAAAAAGGTTATCTACACTAAAACACCATCTGTAGGTCACCAACATCAAAGACCAAAGGTAGATAAAACCACAAAGATGAGGAGAAACCAGAGCAGAAAAGATGAAAATTCTAAAAACCAGAGCATCTCTTCTCCAAAGGATCACAGCTCCTCACCAGCAATGGAACAAAACTGGATGGAGAATGACTTTGACAAATTGACAGAAATAGGCTTCAGAAGGTCGGTAATTACAAACCTCTCCGAGCTAAAGAAGCATGTTCTTTAGCTTCTTTAGCTTTATGTTCCATCACAAGGAAGATAAAAACCTTGAAGAAAGATTAGACGAATGGCTAACTAGAATAAACAGTGTAGAGAAGACTTTAAATGACCTGATGGAGCTGAAAACTGCGGCATGAGAACTTCGTGATGCATGCACAAGCTTCAATAGCCAATTAGATCAAGTGGAAGAAAGGATATCAGTGATTGAAGATCAAATTAATGAAATAAAGTGAGAAGACAAGTTTAAAGAAAAAAGAGTAAAAAGAAATGAACAAAGCCTCCAAGAAACATGGAACTATGTGAAAAGACCAAATCTACATTTGATTGGTGTACCTGAAAGTGATGAGGATAATGCAAACAAGTTGGAAAACACTCTTCAGGATATTATCCAGAATAACTTCCCCAATCTAGCAAGGCAGACCAACATTGAAATTCAGGAAATACAGAAAGCACCACAAAGATATTCCTCAAGAAAAGCAACCCCAAGACACATAATTGTCAGATTCACCAAGGTTGAAATGAAGGAAAAAATGCTAAGGGTAGCCAGAGAGAAAGGTTGGGTTATCCACAAAGGGAAGCCCATCAGACTAACAGTGGATCTGTCTGCAGAAACCCTACAAGCCAGAAGAGAGTGGGGGTCAATATTCAACATTCTTAAAGAAAAGAATTTTCAACCCAGAATCTCATATCCAGCCAAACTAAGCTTCATAAGTGAAGGAGAAATAAAATCCTTTACAGACAAGCAAATGCCAAGAGATTTTGTCACCACCAGGCCTGCCTTACAAGACCTCCTGAAGGACGCACTAAACATGGAAAGAAACAACTGGTAGCAGCCACTGCAAAAACATGCCAAATTGTAAAGACCATTAATGCTGTGAAGAAACTGCATCAATTAATGGGCAAAATAACCAGCTAACATCAATATGACAGGATCAAATTCACACAAAACAATATTAACCATAACTGTAAATGGGCTAAATGCCCCAACTAAAAGACACAGACTGGCAAATTGGATAAAGAGTCAAGACCCATCAGTGTGCTGTATGCAGGAGACCCATCTCACATGCAGAGACACACATAGGCTCGAAATAAAGGGATGGAGGAAGATCTACCAAGCAAATGGAAAGCAAAAAAAGGCAGGGGTTGCAATCCCAGTCTCTGATAAAAGAGACTTTCAACCAACAAAGATCAAAAGAGACAAAGAAGGCCATTACATAATGGTAAAGGGATCAATTCAACAAGAAGAGCTAACTATCCTAAATATACATGCACCCAATACAGTAGCACTCAGATTCATAAAGCAAGTCCTTAGAGACCTACAAAGAGACTTAGACTCCCACACAATAATAATGGGAGACTTTAACAGCCCACAGTCAATATTAGACAGATCAATGAGACAGAAGGTTAACAAGGATATCCAGGACTTGAACTCAGCTCTGCACCAAGTGAACCTAATAGATATCTACAGAACTCTCTACCTCAAATCAACAGAATATACATTCTTGTCAGCACTACATCACACTTATTCTAAAAGTGACTACATAATTGGAAGGAAAGCACTCCTCAGCAAATGTGAAAGAATAGAAATCACAACAAACTGTTTCTCAGACCACAGTGCAATCAAATTAGAATCCAGGATTAAGAAACTCACACAAAACCACAAAACTACATGGAAACAGAACAACCTGCTCCTGAATGACTACTGGGTAAATAATCAAATGAAGGCAGAAATAAAGATGTTCTTTGAAACCAAGGAGAACAAAGACGCAATTTACCAGAATCTCTGGGACACATTTAAAGCGGTGTGTAGAGGGAAATTTATAGCACTAAATGCCCACAAGAGAAAGTAGGAAAGATGTAAAATTGACACCCTAACATTACAATTAAAAGAACTAGAGAAGGCAGAGCAAAAAAATTCAAAAACTAGCTGAAGACAAGAAATAACTAAGATCAGAACAGAACTGAAGAAGATAGACACACAAAAATTCCTTCAAAAAAACCCGATAAATCGAGGAACTGGTTTTTTGAAAAGATCAACAAAACTGATAGACCACTAGCAAGACTAATAAAGAAGAAAAGAGAGAAGACTCAAATAGATGCAATAAAAAATGATAAAGGGGATATCACCACTGATCCCACAGAAATACAAATTACCATCAGAGAATACTATAAACACTTCTATGCAAGTAACTTAGAGAATCTAGAAGAAATGGATAAATTCCTGCACAAATACACCCTCCCAAGACTAAACCAGGAAGAAGTTGAATCTCTGAATAAACCAATAACAGGCTCTGAAATTGAGGCAATAATTAATAGCCTACCAACCAAAAAAAGTTCAGGACCAGACGGATACACAGCCAAATTCTACCAGAGGTACAAAGAGGAGCTGGTACCATTCCTTCTGAAACCATTCCAGTCAAGAAAAAGAGGGAATCCTCCCTAACACACTTTATGAGGCCAGTATCATAACAAAGCCTGGTAGAGACGCACACAAAAAAAGAGCATTTTAGACCAATATCCCTGATGAACATAGATGTGAAAATCCTCAATAAAATACTGGGAAACTCAATCCAGCAGCACATCAAAAAGCTTATCCACCATGATCAAGTTGGCTTCATCCCTGGGATGCAAGGCTGGTTCAATATAAGCAAATCAACCAACGTAATCCATCACATAAACAGAACCAACGACAAAAACCACATGATTATCTCAACAGATGAAGAAAAGGCCTTCGACAAAATTCAACAGCCCTTCATGTTAAAAACTCTCAATAAACTAGGTATTGATGGAACATACCTCAAAATAATAAGAGCTATTTATGACAAACCCACAGCCAATATCATACAGAATGGGCAAAAACTGGAAGCATTCCCTTTGAAAACCGGCACAAGACAAGGATGCCCTCTCTCACCACTCCTATTCAATAAAGTGTTGGAAGTTCTGGCCAGGGCAGTCAGGCAAGAGAAAGAAATAAAGGACATTCAATTAGGAAAAGAGGAAGTCAAATTGTCCGTGTTTGCGGATGACATGATTGTATATTTAGAAAACCCCATCATCTCAGCCCCAAATGTCCTTAAGCTGATAAGCAACTTCAGCAAAGTCTCAGGATACAAAATCAATGTGCAAAAATCACAAGCATTCCTATACACCAATAACGGACAAACAGAGAGCCAAATCATGAGTGAACTCCCATTCACAATTGCTTCAAAGAGAATAAAATACCTAGGAATACAACTTACAAGCGATGTGAAGGACCTCTGCAAGGAGAACTACAAACCACTGCTCAACAAAATAAAAGAGGACACAAACAAATGGAAGAACATTCCATGCTCATGGATAGGAAGAATCAGTACTGTGAAAATGGCCATACTGCCCAAGGTAATTTACAGATTCGATGCCATCCCCATCAAGCTACCAATGTCTTTCTTCACAGAATTGGAAAAGACTACTTTAAAGTTCATATGGAACCAAAAAAGAGCCCACATTGCCAACACCATCCTAAGCAAAAAGAACAAAGCTGGAGGCATCACGCTATCTGATAGCGTATAGTATTCAACCTATACTACAAGGCTACAGTAACCAAAACAGCATGGTACTGGCACCAAAACAGGTATATGGACCAATGGAACAGAACAGAGTCCTCAGAAATAACACCACACATCTACAGCCATCTGATCTTTGACAAACCTGACAAAAACAAGAAATGGGGAAAGGATTCCCTATTTAATAAATGGTGCTGCGAAAACTGGCTAGTCATATGTAGGAAGCTGAAACTGGATCCCTTCCTTACACCTTACACAAAAATTAATTCAAGATGGATTAAAGACTTAAATATTAGACCTAAAACCATAAAAACCCTAGAAGAAAACCTAGGCAATACTATTCAGGATATAGGCATGGCCAAGGACTTCATGACTAAAACACCAAAAGCAATGGCAACAAAAGCCAAAATTGACAAATGGGATATAATTAAACTAAAGAGCTTCTGCATGGCAAAAGAAACTGCCATCAGAGTGAACAGGCAACCTACAGAATGGGAGAAAATTTTTGCAATCTATCCATCTAGCAAAGGGCTAATATCCAGAATCTACAAAGAACTGAAACAAACTTACAAAAGAAAAACAAACAACCCCATCAAAAACTCGACAAAGGATATGAATGGACACTTCTCAAAAGAAGACATTAATGCAGCCAACAGACACATGAAAAATGGTCACCATCACTGGTCATCAGAGAAATGCAAATCAAAACCACAATAAGATACCATCTCACACTAGTTAGAATGGCAATCATTAAAAACTCAGGAAACAAGAGACACTGGAGAGGATGTGGAGAAATAGGAACGCTTTTACACTGTCAGTAGGAGTGTAAACTAGTTCAACCATTGTGGAAGACGGTGTGGCCATTCCTCAAGGTTCCAGAACTAGAAATACCATTTGACCCAGCCATCCCATTACTGGGTATATATCCAAAGGATTATAAATCATACTACTATAAAGACATATGCACACATATGTTTATTGCGGCACTATTCACAATAGCAAAGACTTGGAACCAACTCAAATGTCCATCAATGATAGACTGGATTAAGAAAATGTGGCGGCCGGCTGCGGTGGCTCAAGCCTGTAATCCCAGCACTTTGGGAGGCCGAGACGGGCGGATCACGAGGTCAGGAGATCGAGACCATCCTGGTTAACACGGTGAAACCCCGTCTCTACTAAAAACTACAAAAAACTAGCCAGGCACGGTGGCGAGTGCCTGTAGTCCCAGCTACTCCGGAGGCTGAGGCAGGAGAATGGCGGGAACCCGGGAGGCGGAGCTTGCAGTGAGCTGAGATCTGGCCACTGCACTCCAGCCTGGGCAACAGAGCGAGACTCCGTCTCAAAAAAAAAAAGAAAGAAAGAAAGAAAATGTGGCACATACACACCATGGGATACTATGTAGCCATAAAAAAGGATGAGTTCAAGTCCTTTGCAGGGATATGCATGAAGCTGGAAACTATCATTCTCTGTAAACTGTGACAAGGATGGAAAACCAAACATTGCATGTTCTCACTCTTAGGTGGGAATTGAACAATGAGATCACTTGGACACAGGGTGGGGAACATCACACACCCGGGACTGTCAGTGGGTTGGGGGCTGGGGGAGGAATAGCATTAGGAGAATTATCTAATGTAAATGATGAGTTGATGGGTGCAGTAAACCAACATGGCACATGTATACCTATGTAACAAACCTGCACGTTGTGCACATGTACCCTAGAACTTAAAGTATAATTTAAAAAAAAGAAAAACAAAAAGAAAATCGCCCCAAATGGAAGCAGAGGAATGCAGCAGGGAATGAAGAGCAGCAGAAAGGGTGAAAGGACATCAATATGAACAAATGCTCACTATATAAAAACAGTTGTTTGATAAAACTTAAAATAGAGAAAGAATTAAGATACTTGACAACAAAAGCATAAAAATTGAAAATGGAGTAAATGAAGTTTAAGTTTTTAAATTCTTGCATTATCCATGAAATACTAAAAGTTCTAAATAATAATAAACTGAATAAGCCAAGCATACATGTTGAAATGTTTATAATAACTACTAGAAGACTAATATGTAAATATATAACTAGCTAACATGGACAAATGAAATAACATTTAAAAATACTTGATTAATCCAAATAAAAGCAAGATATAAATATGTATACTATTATGTAAATGTAATATACATAATAAACATACATATTTACACATACATATGTATTTGTTATCTATATCACATTTATACACAAAATATATATTATATACAATATATATTTATATTTCTTTTAATATAAAATATGTTTATATGCTATATATATTCCTTTTAAATGGAAGTAAAACTTCAGCATCTGTTGGATATAGGCCTTTGGTTTGTTTTGAAAAAAAAATGAGGAAAAAATTAAAACTTGTAAGTCACAAGTATTGATAATAAATATTGTCAATATATATGTGGCTTATGTAACTATTATATTTAAATCCACCAAGTTGCAGAAGAAAAATTACTCAGGATAGAAACTTTGTAGTAGAGTTCAATAACATATGGAAATTATTTCTAAGGAAAGAAACGTAATTTCAAAAACATAGCTAGTTCTGGGGAAGCCAATTTACTTTAAGAAGCTGAAACATTCAGGATAATTTAATGCAGAGGGAGAATGACAAAAATCACTTTTTTCAGGTGATGGTGGGAAGTGTGAAGTTTTATTTCTTCAGGTGAAGAAGGCTCTTATTTACTCAAAGGATGTTTGTTCATAATCCAGGGAAATAGTATTTGATAGATGTGGTTTTATCTTCTGAGGCTTCACTGTAGCAATATTCTGTGAAACCATACTAGAATTAAGAATTTTTATACCTTTGGTAACTAACTCTCCCGATGTGGAGTTGAAAGGGGATGTTTTTACTTGAATATATCGTAACAAATCTTTTTATTTATTTGTATGTACATACCCCACCCACACCCACCCCCTCACCACACACACATTGGCATTAGTGAAAGTAACTGACTTATCACAGATGTTACAAATACTGAAGTTTCAAGATAATAGAAGTTTCTCTGATGAAGGGTCACCAACATCTTTTTTAAGAAAACGTATTAGCTACTTAGCAGAGAAGTTTTTATAAATTATTATACACTTCCCAATATACTTACATCAACTACAAATCACATAATATACACTTTTACTGATAATTAAGGACCATTATTATGAACACTGATCATTATACTAGCCTACAATGTTCTCAGGGACTGCAGAACTGCTCAAGGTGCTAAACTACTTCTTTTTTTTTTAAGGAAAATTATCCTATCTAATTTTTGTGGTTTTCCTGCTTCCTTTCTTGACTCCAGGCCACAGCTGTAGTTTTCAGTACTGCCAATGTTCCTGCTTTGTCCAGTCTTTTCTAATATATTATAAATTTGAAAGCCAAGTTCCAACACAATAGAGCATAGGATCTTCATGCATCCTCTCCTGTAAGTTAGATGAATGCTGGACATGGAAAGTGCATAGACTTTTACCAAAATTACTTTTCTCTTTTTCCACTTATGGGTTTGGGGTGATATTTTACACAGCTGAGGTTTTCCTATAAGAGAACTACATGGAAGTGAAAAACACATGTTTGTCGATTTGTATTAATAATGCATATAATGTCAGAATCTACTTCCATCTGAACTTCAACCCATTAACTCTCAGGAAACTGGTTCTACCTAGCTCCCGGAGGACAGGGGGTGGAATGGGATGAGAAGTGAGGGAGAAAGGAGCTAGCACTCACTGAGCCACTGTTAGGGATCCTGCTAGGTAGAACCACCACTGTGTTACCTCATTTAATTCGTAAAGCCAGTCTATGAGGCACACATTACCAACTTCATTTTATAGTTAAGAGGGAAAGAAACTAACAGACAAAAGTAAGGCTCAGAGGAATAAAGGAATTTATCAAAAGTCACCCTGCTAGAAAATAGTAGAACTGGGATTCAAACCTTGCTTTGTCTCACTGCCTCCTTTATTCCCTTCCACTATGTAAAAGCTTTGGAAAGTCTCAGGGATTAACTAGAAAAGACCAATGCTAGGGAATGTACTATGGTGAAGACATAGCTCCAACATTCTGGGCAATATTACTGTGATTCTAAAACTGCACAGAGGGAAAAGATGACATAGTAATCTAAAATCTTCTAGAAGAAAACTGAACAATTTTAAGTAATAAAGGGTACATACAGGAAAAAAGGCAAGAATAGATTTTAAATGAATCTGAAGTTTCTTTTTGGTGGTATTTTTAAACTTCCCTAAAGAGAAATTGTGAGTAACCACCAGGGATCAAAATTAACTTGCATAAGGTATAAGTAAGGCAAGGGCAGTGAACTTGAATCTCTAGGAACTCCTTCTAGTGACTCAGGGAATCATGTAAATTTGCATTAACTGGCTTGGTGTAGTTGGTAAGACACTATTAATAAGTTACTAACGGGATTTATAAATTCCCTGGTTTGGAGACTAAATGGTATAAGGGAAAAGGCTATGGCTACCCTTCCCTGGGAAAGAGTAGAAGATGGGCTTTCACTGGGTATAATTTGAGTTATAAATGAATGTCCAGTGAAAGAAGTGCATTCGAAAAAGGGCAATGTAAAAAATGGACAGAGGTGATAAATTCAAAGGTGAAAAGATGAATTCAAATATCACTTGTATAGACAGAAGCTGAGCTCACACCTGAGACTAGAGCCACTCAAAACCCAAATACACTGGAAGAAAAACAGAGGACATAGTTTTGAGGAGATTCCTGATATGGTTTGGATTTGTGTCCCTGCCCAAATCTCATGTTGAAATATAATCCCCAATGGAGGTGAGGCCTGGGGGAGAGGTGATTGGATCATCAGGATGGTTTCTAATGGTTTAGCACCATCCCCCTAGACCTGTTCTCATGATAGAGTTTTCACAAGATCTAGCTGTCTGGTTGTTTAAAAGTGTGTAGCACCTCCCCGCTCTCTCTCTTCCTTCTGCTCTGGCCATGTAAGACGTGCCTGCTTCTCCTTCCCCTTCTGCCATGATTATAAGTTTCCTGAGGCCTCCCTAGCCATGTTTCCTGCACAGCCTGTGAAACTGTGAGCCAATTAAACCTCTTTTCTCTGTAAGTCTCAGGTATTTACTTATAGCAGTGCAAGAACAGACTAATACACTCCCTGAGTCCAGCAGCAGTGGAGAAAACATTAGTTACAGATAATGAAAAGTGATTAAGCAAACTATTTCCTATGTGCTATATCCTATCATTTTGTGCTAACAGTTAATGCTTTGTTAAAACTTAAATCATATATGCTAGTTATGTTTTCTCCACCATGAATAACAACCCTTCCTTCCGTTTTCAGGGTAGCATTTCTTTCTGTAGGTCTTCTTTGGCTTTGGTTCAATTTAGTTTGTGAGTCTGTTGTCATCTAATAAACTGATGTGTGGGAAGCAACTCAGATGCTGCTAAAAATCAATTGAAGAATATGTAAATAAAATGATATCTCACATTTATGGATTAGAAGAATAATATTGATAAAATGTCCATACTACCCAAAGTAATCTACAGATACAATGTAATCCCTATCAAAATGCCAATGATACCTCTCACAGAAACAGAAAAAACACTCTAAAATGTATATGGAACCACAAAATAACCCAAATAGCTAAAACAATCTTGAGTAAAACAAACAAAGCTAAAGGCATGACCCTGATTTCAAAATCTACTACAAAGCTATAGTAGTCAAAACAGCATAGTAGTAGCATAAAACCAGACATATAAACCAATAGAACATAATTGAGAGCCCAGAAATAAATTCATACATTTATGATAAATTAATTTTTGACAAAAGTGCCAAGAGCACACAATAGGGAAAGGACAATCTAGTTGATAGTTTGGGAAAACTGGATACCGACATGCAGAAAGAATGAATGGGACGTTATCTTACCCCATATTAAAAAAAAAAACTCAAAGTGAATTAAAGACTTAAACATAAGACCTAAAACTATAAAACTGCTAGAAGAAAGCATAGGGGGAAAATGCTATGACATTGGTTTGGGCAACAGTTTTTGGATATGAACCCAAAAGCACAGGCAACAAATGCAAAACAGACGGAATTATATCAAATTTAAAATCTGCATGACAAAACAACAAAAACGAAAACAAAACAAAACAATCAACAGAGTGAAGAGACAACCGATGAAATGGGAGAAAACATTTGCAAACTGTACATCTGATAAGGGCTTAATATCCAACATATAAGGAATTCAAACAACTCAAGAGCAAGAAAACAAATAACCTGATTTTAAAATGAGCAAGGGGGAAAAAAAAACTAACAAAAGCAAGGCTCAAAGGGGTAAAAGAACTTACTAAAAGTCACACTGAATAGACATATCTCAGAAAGACATACAAATAGCCAACAGTATATTTTTTAAATGCTCAACATTACTAATCATCAGGGAAACGCAAATTATATAATTTACATAATAATAAAACCATAGTGAGATATCACATGTCAACCAAAATTGAGGCTGTTGAGGCAAAAATAATTTGACAAATTATTTCCGCATTCCAAGTATTGCATTGGAAGCCAGATGTGAGGACTGGACTAGGAAGACATACCAAAAAATTGGGGAGGGTTCTAGAGTCTATTACAAGTTGGAAGGCCTTTATAGGAAAATTGAGGAGAATGGAGGGGAACTCCCCGTAATGGAATAGTCATTTTTAATTGGAGATTATAAAACAGAGGTTGCAATCTAGATACAGATTGCAAAGTACAGGCTAAAATGTCTATATGCAAAATAATTAGTCATACTTTATGATTTAGAAATAAAATCAGTGTCCTTTTCAGAGTCAGTAAGTTATGCCTTAATCAATGCATTAACAATCTGAGGAACTCATGATAAGATTCATCACTAAGGGACAGGATGTCAGCATGAATCACAAGACCTTCCCAAGGTGGGTTAATTTGGAAGCCTGTTTACTTTTAAAGTGAACTATCAAATGTGACCTGTAGGTTATTTCCCCCTTTTGATCAAAAATCTTCCCATGGAAACATTGATTCTCAATCTCTGCTTAAGTTAGAGTGACAGACATTCTTTATTTCTCAGCACAGGGAAGGCCCATTCCTAGGAAGTCATGTCCCTCAGCAAGCGGAAATAACTTTGTTATCATAGGCAGGCAAGATTACTAGCAACATGTGGCAGGTCTTGAGACAGGCTACATGTTAGTTTCCTAAATAAGGAATCATCTCCACTCACTGGGAGACATTAGCCATTGATCTCAAGGAATCTAGTATTCAGTCCAAATTGTAGGCAAACAATAATAATAATAAATATCAAAAACAATGGGCAGGTCTAGAATCAAAAAGCAGGTATACTATAGTTTTCTTCTGAAACATAATTATTCTCTCTCCCGTCCTCCTTTTTTACCAAAGGCAAATAATGAGACCAATTCTTTTCACAATATAAGTTTTTGTCTTATCACAGTTGACCTAATTATTTGCATAAAGTACAACAAAAATAGTGATTGGCCATATAGGCTCTTTTAAGTTGACTTTGGTGGAACTTTTTCATAAAGGGTTTTAGATTAGACTTTTAAAAACCCCTTCAGGCTAGGGAGCCAAGCCAAGGATTCACCATCAGACTGTGCCTATAATACCTGTATGAAATGGGTGAATTTCTGTCTTTTTGAGGTACCCAAAATATCTGGAGGTTCCTGGGCCTGTCAGAAAGTGACATTCTTTAATTACTGCAAGGTCAGGAACTCTATAAAGGAACGATGTAGACAAGATACCAGGCCAGTCTTTTCCAAGTCTATTGGCTTTACAAAGTCAGTTTCAATCCCTCAAAGCAGCCTTGTCATTAAATGTCTGGGTCATTTCCAACTAAGGTAAACATGTTATATGGAAACATGTTTCTAAAGATTATAAAATGATTTTCATTTATAAGATACTGATATGTGACAAACAAAGATTCTTGTTGCCGAGGTTGTCACTAAAATGTAAGGTCACTAAGAGTTAAAAGTTCTAATTAATATTTATATATAATTTTATATATAGAATGTGCCAAAAGTAAGATGTGTTTTTGATGAGAAAAAATTATAAGAAGTGCTCTTTATTATAATAATTATTATAAAAATGTGTTCTTTATTGAGAAAGAAAAAATAATTTTGTCTAATTTGTAGGTTACTTAAAGGTTGTTTCAAAATATGGACTTAGGAAGGAAAGAGAAACAAGACTGGGAGAGAAAATAATATTATTTAATTTAACATAGCTTTAAGATTTCAAATTACATGTAAAGTTCCTTTAGAGGTGTATCTCACTGACAGTTATCTAATTTATTTATTTTTAACAGCTTACCTAGAATATGTATGAAAACTGAAATATTAGAAAAAGCTAGTCATCATTTCAAGTTATTTTCCTGCTAACCATTTTTATAGCCTGTGAATATCAGATGCTCACTTAAGAAAGAAGCTTAAAGTTAAATGTATGGATATTTTGCCAAAAACTCAGATGACGGTTGTTTTTATTAAATTAGTCTTATTTGCTAAAAGATCTCTTCAGGTGATATGAATTTACAACGTATTTTGGCTTACTAATTGATGAGTGCTCATTTATTTATAAACCAGTTTGGTACCATGTAAACAATATACAGATATAGACATGTACACATAAAAATACAAACAGATGCAAATAAAGATTTTATAGTTTTGCCTTTAAAATTTTATTCATGAGTCAGGTAAAATTCACCAGCTTAAAAGGACAGTTGAATTAAATTTTGCCTCTGTAAATAGAACAAGTTAATCTGACTTCCATAGCCAAAGATCTTACCGAGTATAGCAAATTGACATCTCAAAGCACAGAGACATAATTTAAGTTTTCTAAAAGGCCAGTAAAGTTTTACATCTGCAAGGGACTATGAGGTGTAGCAACACATTTAAAGAGTATTGTCTGATATTGGGTAAAAGGTTTAATCAGGTTTACTTCCACTTTAATGGAGGTGGCTATATGTATTTTACTAATGTATATGGAAGACTGGGACCATAAATGGCCTGGCAAAGCTGGCAATAAATCATCAAATGTGTCGATCATTAGTCCGAGTTCAGAAAAATTTGTTGGGTCTGTATTTTTAGAATCTCAGTAGTTTCATTCTCATTCTGTAGTTATTTCATTTGCTCCTTCTGTTTTAAATTTAAATACATTTTAACCACCTTGAAAGAAGTAAATGAGTGCATTGTGAAATTCCAAAAATCTCTGCCTAAGAGACATATGGGAGCCCAAGGAACAAGCAGAAAGGAATGAGTTCATATAAGAGAGAAGATGAAAGAACAGGGATAGACAAGGAGGAGCCACGGGGAAGAAAGGGAGAGAGCCTTCTAAGTATTTTTCAACTAATGTACAATAGTTTGAATGGTTTCAAATATCCTTTTGTTTACATCTTGAATGGAGACTTTTTTTTTCAAAGAACTTCTTTTAGAAGCTTCTAGGTGCTGTTGCAAGTAAATCTCCCATTAAATCTGGTTCCAAAACCAACTTTTTCCATTTGTGTGCACAAATAAATTATTTTAGGCATTTTCAAAAGATCTCCATTTTGGCCACTGCTGTGATGACCATCCTGAGTTAGCTGGGTCCACTTATCTAAGTACTTGCAAGTAAAAGAACATGAAACCAGCTGGTGTCAACAGAGGTGGTGTACCTTCAGTCTGGATGCATTTTCCATCTTGGCTGCTTTGAGCAAAACAAGCTCTGTAGGGGGTCAGGTGTGCTGACTATGAATCTTTCTTCTGGAGATTTCATTCAATGGGCTGAAAAGAGCTCTTATGTGTCTTGGACGACCAAGTCACCTCCAAAGAAGGGTCAGGATGCTCGGGGGTAAGAGATGATCAGTCTTTTAAAGCCTGCAGGCTGAGCAAAAAGTTCAGTTTGGCCAGAGGGCGTGAATGTCTCTTATCTTTGGAGCAAGAGTGCCCTCATGTGATTGAGAAGGAGAAAACTAAGGAAAGGTTGTCTCACCCCAAGCCTCCAGGGAAACAATTCACTGAGCATTCTGTCCTAAAATTCCCAATAAAACACTTCCCTTGAATTGGTAGCAGTAACTCTTGTTCTGAAAAGAGTCATTGTACCTCCTGGCCAGGGAGGAAACTAGCTTTAACAAACCAGAACTTCAGCCAAGATGTGAGGGTTCCAGGAGGAACCCATCTGTAGCACCCAGGAGAAGCATTTAAATTTGGGAACACAATAGGTTCATTACTGGTACATGCACAATGGTAAAAGCCACATTGGATGGTCCAGGCAAGTTGCTCTGGAATCCTGCTGATTATGCCAGAATGTTGACTGGAATTAAGTCTTTTAAGGCAGAAATAATTTGATAAAGGTACTTTGGAAGCCAAATGTGAGGATCAACCCAGGAAGACACACCAACAAAATTGGGAGGGTTCCAGAGTCCCTTACAAGTTGGAAGGCTTTTGTCGGAAAATTTAGGAGAAGGGAGGGGGACTCCTCATAGGAGTTGTCCTTTTTCATTGGCGAGTACAATATAAAAGGTACAATCAGTAGATACAGATTGCAACATATAGGCTAAAATGTCTATATACAATACAACCAGTAAAATTTTATAACTTGAAAACAAATCAGCATCCTTTTCAGTGTCAGTAGGGTATGTCTTTATTAGTACACTAACAATCTGAGGAACTCATAAGGTTCATTACTGAGGGACAGGATGTCACCATGAATCATAAGACCTGCCCAAGGTGGGTTAATTTGGAAGCCTGTTTGCTTTTAAAGTAAACTGTCAAATGTTACCTGTAGCTTATCACACCTCACACCTGTTAGACTGGTTATTATAAAAAAGAAGAAAGATAAATGTTGGCAAGGATGTGGAGAAAAGGAAATCTTTGCACACTGTTGGTAGGAATTAGTACAACCACTATGGAAACAATATGGAGGCTCCTCAAAAAACTAAAAACATAACTACCATATGACGCAGCAGTCCCACCAAGGGGTATATACCTAAAAGAAATGAAATCAGTATGTTGAAGAGAGATCTGCACTTCCATGTTCATTGCAAAATTATTCACAATGGCCAAGATATAGAATCAACTTAAGTGTCCACTAACAAATGAATGGATACAGAAATTTTATTATGTATATCAAATGGGACAGTATTCAGCCTTTAAAGAAGAAAATCCTGCCATTTGCAACAACATAAATGAAACTGGAGGGCATTACACTAAGTGAAATAAGCCAGACACAGAAAGACAAATGCCATATGATCTCACTTATATGTGGAATTTAAAAGAGGACTCACAGAAGCAGACAGTAGAATGGTGGTGGTTACCAGAGGCTGGTGGTGACGGGGGCTGGAGGATGTCTGTTAAAGAATACAAAATCTCAGTTAAACAGGAGGAGTAAGCTCAAGAGATCTGTCATACAACATGGTGACTACAGTTAATAACAATATATTGTGTACTTGAAAATTACTAAGAGAAATGTTAAGCATTCTCACCATAGAAAGTATGTGAAGTAATACATATGTTAAATAACTTGATTTAGCCATTCCACAAAATATACATGTATCAAAACATCTTGTTGTATACCAAAAATATATACAATTTTTATTTGTCAACTTAAGAAATAAAATAATTTTTATTTTTTATTTTTTTAATTTATTTTTATTTTTATTTTTATTTTTTTTTGAGACGGAATCTGGCTCTGTCACCCAGGCTGGAGTGCAAGTGGCCGGATCTCAGCTCACTGCAAGCTCTGCCTCCTGGGTTCACGCCATTCTCCTGCCTCAGCCTCCCGAGTAGCTGGGACTACAGGCGCCTGCCACCTCGCCCGGCTAGTTTTTTGTATTTTTTAGTAGAGATGGGGTTTCACCGTGTTAGCCAGGATGGTCTCGATCTCCTGACCTCGTGATCCGACCGTCTCGGCCTCCCAAAGTGCTGAGATTACAGGCTTGAGCCACCGTGCCCGGCCCCAAAATAATTTTTTAAAAGGAAGTCTGGCACCTTTTGCCTTTTGATCTCAGAATATAACAGATCATCACCCATCTCCATGGACTGATTTGACTCTGGTTCAAAATGGAATAGCCAGAAAACAGTGAAGAAACACTATTTTTTAGGACAATGGTGGTGATATGGATTTAAGGATGCAGATATGCCAGTGATTTCTGTCACAGAGAGGCCGAGTTTTGTTGGATATCAATCAAAACAGCCTTCAAAGAATGAAATATATCTGTCAGTCTTGTCAAAAAAATGTTTAGGGTCTCCCTACTAGGTTACTTAGAGAGTTTAAATGAAATAGTGCATTTTCTGGATCCTTGGGAAACAAAACAGAATCAAATCTAGTTTATTCATTTGGATGTCTACAACTGTTATAACGTAAACTACTATTATCTCCATTTTCAGATAAGGAGACTAAAGTGCAAGAAGCCAAATAACTTGCACAAGATTTTGCCAGAATCTAAGCTATGGCAACCATATAACAACTTGCTCCCTATTCCCTTTTCCAGGTCTCCTCCCTACTGGAACAACTGTCTCAGACCAATGAAATGTGCACACTTCGGCCTGTGGCCTTAGGTGTCTTCTTCATGGTGCCCAAGGATAGATGTGTTCCTGGATAATCTGAGTTAATATGCTGAAAGCATATTTCCAAAGACTACATATTACAGTGGCATTTGAGTTGTTTATTCTGTACTTAGCATAAACAGCATTCAGCTGTGTGCTGAGCTGAAACAATAGCCACCTTGTCTAATGCTGTTTCTTGAGGAAATATGCTTCAAATACTAAATATCAGATTTTTAAATTAATCGCTGGAACACAACTCCTTTCTAAATTGGAGTTATAACTCACATGTAAACTCCCCTTAATTATGATGAGAATTAATAAAACTTTGTAACCATAAGTAAATCTTATCTAAAAGATAACATCTCCTATGTTTTAAGCTTTTTTTTTTTTTTTTTTTTTTTTTTTTTTGAGACAGGTTCTCACTCCCAGGCTGGAGTACAGTGGCACAATCCTGGCTCACTGCAGCCTCCACTTCCCAGGCTTAAGCGATCCTCCCACCTCAGCCTACCGAGTAGCTGGGACTACATACAGGTGTGCATCACCATGCCTGGCTGATTTTTTTATTTTTTGTAGACAGTGGGTTTCACCATGTTCCCCAGGCTGGTCTCAAACTCCTGGGCTCAAGTGATCCACCTGCCTTGTCCTCCCAAAATCCTGGGATTACAGTCATGAGTCAGCACACCAGGCTGTTTTAAGCTCTTAAAGTTAAAATCAGCCATTTTTATTCATACATTACTTGTGAAGAGATTTTTTTTCCCCTTGAAACTACAAATGTCAGCTGACTCTCTTCTCCGTGGCTGACTTATGTCAGAAAAGGCACATCTCAAATGTATACAGTAGGGAAGGCTTCATCTCTCCTTCATAGAAGCTAATTGAATATGGTGCCTTATCTTCCTCCTGGCATGTGGACATTGAATGTAAGAAAAAAATGATAGTCACTAATGACAACCTGAAGTGGGCACTGGTTACTAGGTTTGGGATAGATGGCTCCATAGATGAATTTAAGGTTATATTCAACTTCACAGATGAACGTGAGGCAGAGGCGGAGAGAGGTGGGAGAATAGCCTTGAATTTGAGAAACAAAAGGACATTTCTCAGCAAGTAAGAAATAAATGGCTTCTTTCATTCTAGAGGCTGCTATGGAGAAACAGAACCCCTTTATTTGTTAAACAAATATCCCAAATGTGCAGTATGCTTTATACAGGACCACAGGTAAATATATTGGCTATGCTATTCTTAACAAAAGCCATTGCAGCTCTTCTTAAAGCATGGCCTTCTAAATATCCATACATTTGATTAGCCCAAGGGGAAATAGCCCAGGGAAACCCTATCGTTAGAACACATACTTCATAAAAGAATGGATACCCCATATTTAAAATATTCTTACCCCATTTCCCTGTACAGTCCATGTGGATGTGTTGTCTTTGTTTCAGCCTTGCACCCACCTTGGCACTAAACTCCTCTTCTTCACCAATTCATGAAAAAAATTAACAGGTCACAGTAAGTTTTTCAGAATTTGTAAACTTATGGAACATTTGGGACATTTTTAAGGAGATACTACACAGCACTCCACCATTTCTTTTATCTCTTTTTCTTCTCCTTTACTGTTTTCATCAATCTCTTCTCCTTCCCTGTTCAAGTTAATTCAGTATGCCCCTCTGTCTGTTAAGACAGGCTGGATTTTTCTGTGGCCAAAATAATCTGAAGACTAGGGCCTTAATACAAACATTTACAGAAGAATGAGCCTTTCATTGATGTACTTTCAGAGTAGTTATAGAGATTATGTAAGCCTAAACTTCACATTTATATCTTTTATACCATGGATAGTTATTTGGATACTAAAAACATTGTAACAAGGTGGACTTTATGGTTTCCTAAAAGGTAAAGTTAACTTTATTTTATCCTAATGGTTCCTAAATTAGTATTTGCTTCTAAATCAAAAGATATCTTTAAAAAATTCAGATATGTGAGCTCTACTTAAAAACATTTTGATTCAGTGGACTTGATGTGGGGTCCATGACTCTAAATTCTTTTTAAAGACTTTTTTTTTTACTTTAAGTTCTAGAGTACGTGTGCGTAACATGCAGGTTTGTTACATATGTATACATGTGCCATGCTGGTGTGCCGCACCCATTAACTCGTCATTTACAAAATTAAGTATATCTCCTAATGCTATCCCTCCCCCCTCCCCCCACCCCACGATAGGCCCCGGTGTGTGATGTTCCCCTTCCTGTGTCCAAGTGTTCTCATTCTTCAATTCCCACCTATGAGTGAGAACATGCTGTGTTTGGTTTTTCGTCCTTGTGATAGTTTGCTGAGAATGATGGTTTCCAGCTGCATCCACGTCGCTATGAAAGACATGAACTCATCTGTTTTTATGGCTGCATAGTATTCCACGGTGTATATGTGCCACATTTTCTTAATCCAGTCTATCATTGATGGACATTTGGGTTGGTTGCAAGTCTTTGCTATTATGAATAGTGCTGCAATAAACATATGTGTGCAGGTGTCTTTATAGCAGCATGATTTATAATCCTTTGGGTATATACCCAGTAATGGGATGGCTGGGTCAAATGGTATTTCTAGTTCTAGATCCTTGATTTTTAACAAACTTCCTAGGTAATTACCTAGGTTTGAGAACCACTCCTCCAGTTTAGGGGTCAGCAAGCCTGTAAGCTACATTCAACCAGTCACCAGTTTTTGCAAATAAAGTTTTACTGGAATGCAAACACACCATTTGTTTGTGTATGGTGTGGGGCTGCTTTTGTGCTACAATGGCAGAATTGAGTAATGTGACAGAGACTAAAGACATATTTACTATTTGGTCCTTTATAGAAAAGCCTTGCTGATCCTGCTCTTGTCTGTTTCATAATAATTTTCAGAGTCATGTTATTACTTGTGATGGGAACTAAGTAAGGCAGTGTAAATGATTGCTAATGAAGCAATCATTCATCTTCACAAGATGATTCTTTTTAATATACAGCCAAATTATTTTTTTCCTGAGTTACACTGACCCCTAATGGTAGAAATGTTAAATTACAGCTGCTCAATCAGTTTTCCCCTATTGTTAATTAGTTCCTAAAATTAGGGTCATACTTACAGACTTTGTAGTAGGAGACTTTAGAAGTCAGAGTTCACTTGGTAGAACTGAGCAGGACCAAACAGCCTGGGAGAAGGTTGGCAATTTTAGTGAGAGCTAGAATCCTTTCCTTTTGCAGAGTTTCTTTTTCTTCAAAGACTGTTACTCAATGTAGCATTTCCAATTATACAGGTCATTTATTTCAAAGTGATAACTTTTATCAGGACATTATGACCATTTGTAATTCCATGTCTATCTCTAAAGTTGGAAGCACGATAATATCAATGTGGTCAAAATTACCTGTGCCTTCACTATGATGAACTGTGAAGAAAGCTCACAGTGTAATCTGGATACATGTAAACAGATACTGAGAAGGTTACCAAAGGGGATCTCACACGTGTTGGCAATAATGAGATGGCAGAGGTGAAACCATTAGTTTTTAACCTTGACTACTGATTAAAATCTCCTGGGGAGTTTTTAAAACTTGATGATGTTCAGACCTCAACTCCTGGAAATTCTGATCTAATTGGTCTAGGGTGAGGCCCAGGCAGCAGTCTTTTTTTTTTTTTTTTTTTAAGTCCTGCAGGTGATGGTAATGTGCAACAAAGGTTAAGAACCATTTTTCTACAGTAGTGCTTCTCAAATTTTAATCTATATTCAGATCACCTGGGAGATCTTTTCAATCTGCAAATTGTGATTCAGGAGGTCAGTGGTAGCATGTGAGAATCTGATTAACAAGCTTCAGGGTGATGTTGATGCTACTGCCTGAGGACCATGCTTTTAGTAGTGAGGAATTAAATCATCCCTAGCCACAATTTTTACGCAGTCTCAGTGTTCTGAGAGCTTAAAGTACATAAGCATCACCTGGGAATGAACTAAACATGCAAAATCATCAAGCTCCCCAAATTTTTACCAAATGTCCCAAGTGATTGCGAGATTCATAGCCTGAGAACCAAATACACCCTACCCTACCCAAATGATATTTATTCTACAAATCCCATTTTTTAAAAACAAATGGCAGGCCAGGCACGGTGGCTCAGGCCTGTAATCCCAGCACTTTGGGAGGCCGAGGCTGGTGGATCACGAGGTGAGGAGTTCAAGACCAGCCTGGCCAAGATGGTGAAACCCCCATCTCTACTAAAAATACAAAAAAATTAGCCAGGTGTGGTGCTGCATGCCTGTAATCTCAGCTACTCTGGAGGCTGAGGCAGAAGAATCGCTTGAACCTGGGAGGCAGAAGTTGCAGTGAGCCGAGATCGTGCCACTGCATTCCAGCCAGGGTGACAGAGCGAGACTCTGTCTTAAAAAAAAAAAAAAAAAAGGCAGTAGCATTGTTTATCAGTTTATAGGCTGTCTGACCAAATACAGAGAAATTTTTCTTATTCCAGGTGAAAACACAAATTACCAAGTTGTAATGGCTCAAACCAAGAGTAATTTTATTATATCTCATGATTTTGTGGACCAGAAACGTGGGCAGAGGTTGGTTGGATGATTTTCCTCCCTGTAGTGTATACTGAAGTCACTTAATTTCCAAATAGTGAATGCACTGGTCTGAAGAGTCCAAGATGGCTTCATTTTACATGCCTTGGTACTCTGGCTGGAAAGGTGGGCCCAGCTGAGGCTGTCACCTGGAATGCCTACGTATGACCTCTTAAGTTAGGCAGTCTCAGGTTAGTAAGTCTCTACATGGTGGCTCAACACTCCCGAGTGTTCCAAGACACAAGAAGTGGAAGTTGCCATTCTCTCAAGACCTGGCCTTGGAAACTGGCACAGTGTCATTTCTGCCACATTCCACTGATCCAAGCGGTCAGAGTTCACTCAGGTTCAAAGTGAGGAGTCATATACAGGCTTGCTTCACGGCCATGCAACCCCATGTGCAGTCGCGCAGGGCCCAAAACTCAAAACGGCCCCATACTTGGCTTAATGCTCTGCTGTTGCCATCTTGAAAATATTTATAATTTTTGAATGAGGGGTATTACACATTCATTTTGCACTGGGTCCCACAAATTATGTAGCTGTCTTAGCTGTCTTTTCTATGGGAGGACTATTTTTAAAAATGTGGCCATCTTTAGTAAGTTATAAGCCATCTGACAAATATTTTATTCTCACTATATTTCTGTATTAAAAGTTATTCTTCCAAAATGCAGACTGAAGCATGTGGGTTAAATTCAGCATGAAGAAGAAAAACAGATTATGAGGTTAGAAATAATGTCTTTTTTTTTTTTTTTTTTTTTTTTTTTAAAGACGGAGTCTCGCTCTGTCACCCAGGCTGGAGTGCAGTGGCGCAATCTCGGCTCACTGCAAGCTCCACCTTTCAGGCTCACGCCATTCTGCTGCCTCAGTCCCCCAAGTAGCTGGAACTACAGGCACCTGCCACCACGCCTGGCTAATTTTTTGTATTTTTAGTAGAGACGGGTTTCACCGTGTTAGCCAGGAAGAAATAATGTCAGTTTTTAGGAATAAGAAATTTGGTCACTTCGGCATTGACCAACAGTAATCCAAGATCAGTACGCAAGTAGGGTGGAGAAATGTGGATTAGAGGCATGTCACTGAACAGAAATGACGTGGGGAAAGGAGAGATGCATTGTTTCAGAGCACTCAGTTCCAGACTAGAATCTGAATGTTCTCTCCAAGCTGTAGGAAGTTCGCATAGTGAGTTTGATTATTTGTTGGAGAGAATGGGTGATGGCTATTTTATCTTATTACTCAAGCATAGTTATAGAAGTGTTCAGCTGAGGCCCATTCCAAAAGAGGTACTTGTTTGGAGGAACGGAGGCAGGATGGTGCACTTCCGGGTTCTTCTTCACCACCAACTCTTCCCGCGCGCGCAAAAATGCGAAAATGCAGCTGACGCCCGGGAAGGTGCAGATTAATCAGGCATGCACCAGGTGATGTCAATCCGAGGAGACCAAGATTTACCTGGTGGCACCTGCGGAGTGCCCCTCCTCCCCCGACATGCCCGTGCCCCGCCTATTGCCTTTCCACTCCTAGAAAAGTCGCTCCCAGCAGATGCGCCAGGGGCGGGCTTTCTCAGCCCCCACTCTTGTCAGGACTGTATTAGAAACTCCACCCCCCGCCCAGCTCCAGTCCCTTAAGCTAGATAACCAAAGAATAAATTTGCAGTTTTGCTTTTAGCCTTGCCTACTCGCTGGTTCTTTTGTGCCCACTCTGGTGGTCTTAGAAAAACAAATCCGTTGGTGCTGAAGACCCGGGAGGAGACCCCTCCTCAGGCCTCTAGGGATTGAGGAACCTCCTCCTGCTTCCACACCGCAGACGGACCAGGACCTGAGACCCGCTTCCCTCACTCTCACAGCCTCTCTGGGGTAAGCGCCCTTGTCTCCTCTTTACCTCCCTCGGCCAAAATCCTGTGCAGTTCCGAGGTCCATTTTGAGCCACCAAGTGGCTCAGGAGACCTGTTCAGGACGGAGACGTCCGCCTGAAGGTAATCTCCACTTTGGCTCCATGAGCCTCCAGTCTGTCTCTGCTGGTTCCAAAGGACGCTTTGAAGCCAGGCAGAGATCCACTTCCCTTTCCACTGTGTCGGTAAAGAGGAAACAAATGGGAAACCCCCAGTCCAAATTTCTAAAGAGCACCCCCTTAGGGTGCCTCCTAGCCAATTTAAAAACCTTACAGCTCAAACAAGACCTTAGGAGGAAGCGGTTAATTTTCCTTTCCACTGTGGCATGGTCGACCTCAGCAATTTCTGCCAGCGGCTAGGCAAGTGGTCCGAAATTAATTACATACAAGGCTTTTGGGCCTTAAGCTCTCGTCCCTATACTCCTCCTTCTCTCCACCCCCTCCCTTCCTGCCCAGACTCCTCCTTCCTCCTCCTTATCTACTAGTAATCCACTCGGTCCCATGCCTCCTTCAGGGCCCCCAACTGGCTGTCGTGAGTCCCCTATCTCTGCCCACACCCTCCTACAGTGTTAGCACCTTTGCGAGAGGTGGCTGGGGCGGAGGGGGTAGTCAGAGTACATGTCCCTTTTTCATTGGCCGATCTTTCCAAAATTGAGAAGCGTTTAGGTGATTTCTCAGCTAATCCTACCATATACATAAAGGAATTTAGACACCTTTGTCAGGCCTATGACTTGGCATGACCTCCAGGTTATCCTAGCCTCTACCCTAAACTGACTGAGGTTCTAACCCAATATACCCGGTTAGATCCGGCCTCCCCCACAGGGGCCACCATTTTGGCATCTTACTTCATTTCTCAATCAGCTCTTGACATTCGTAATAAAAAAAACTTCAAAAGGTAGAGGATGGTCCTCAGGCACCAATACAAGACCTAGTTAAATTAGCTTTTAAGGTCTATAACTCCAGAGAGGAGACGGCAAGCTCGCCTTGAACAGAAGGTTCAGCTCCTAGCAGCGGCTTTACAGCCCAGTCCTAACCCCAGGCCAGAGAGCACACACCCCACAGACTCCAAGGCTGCAAAAAGAGCCTGCTATAAGTGCGGCAAGGCAGGACACTATGCCAACAGGTGTCCGCAAGGTCCCCGAGCCCCAATGCAGCCTTGCTATTAAGTGCAAGGCATCAGGACATTAGGCCAGTGAACATCCTAACCGTCATCCACCAGCAACCCCCTGCCCTGCTTGCCAGCAGGGAGGACACTGGAAGTCTGATTGCCCCACCCTGAGAACAGGTGCTGCGTCCCCACGTGACCCCCTTTCCCAGGATCCTGGGAGCTCCTTCCAGCTCCTACATCTGGACGACGACAACTGAAGATGCCGAGGCTCGGGGACCCCCATCACCCTCGCCAAGCCGCGGGTAACTCTCCTGGTAGCAGGTAAGACAATTTTTTAATCGACAGTGAGGCTACCTATTCTGTTTTGCCGTCCTTCTCTGGACCTAGCCTTCCATCCAATATCCCTGTAGTAGGAGTAAGGGAAAAGCCATCCACTCCACGAAAAACTCCACTCCTTAATTGCTGCCTGGCCAACAACTACTTCGCGCACTCGTTCCTCATTCCCAGCTAAAAAGGGCCCCTACCGAAAGCAATCAGTGGAAATCAGTTTGGCTTTCCCCTACTCGCCTCAAACTTACTAAATTTTCTTAACTATCTCATACTCCCCAACCTTGCCAGGACCATCCTTCTGGGTTTTGCCCATATTCCAACAAATGCTTCCATTCCTCATTCCTATACTAATACTGTGCCTTATTTTATTCTTCATCCATACGTCCAAATACCAACCATGGGCCCCGACCTTAACGACAGCCCTTAACAGCAGGAAGTAGCCAGACAGACCACGGCGCCCCTTTATCACTATTATCAATAAAAGGTTGGACTGTTTGGACGAACGGAGGCAGGATGGTGCACTTCCGGGTTCTTCTTCACCACCAACTCTTCCCGTGTGTGTGAGAATGCAGCTGACGCCCGGGAAGGTGCAGATTAATCAGGCATGCACCAGGTGATGTCAATCCGAGGAGACCAAGATTTACCTGGTGGCACCTGCGGAGTGCCCCGCCTCCCCCGACATGCCCGTGCCCCGCCTATTGCCCTTCCACTCCTAGAAAAGTCGCTCTCAGCAGATGCGGCGGGGGCGGGCTTTCTCAGCCCCCACTCTTGTCAGGACTGTATTAGAAACTCCCCCCCACCCCCAGCTCCGGTCCCTGAAGCTAGAGGACCAAAGAATAAATTTGCAGTTTTGCTTTTAGCCTTGCCTACTCGCTGGTTCTTTTGTGCCCACTCTGGTGGTCTTAGAAAAACAAATCAGTACTAAGATGCAAAAATGTTCAAAGGGTTTAGTCAGAAACCTAGTGGATGATCCTTAAACCCCTGATCCACATGGAGAATTCAAAAATTAGAAGTTAGAGATCATAACGGATGTGAAAAGGTAGAAAGTTCTTAAGGTACTGTGATGGTGGAAATGTTTCCCTTTATCTCAGGAGACCACCTGAAGAAGTTAGTATGTATACTCTGGATTTTGAAGAATTCAAAGGCCTGGCATATGACTTCTTCCTGAAGAAAATCTAAAGGGTAAGAGAAAAGATGACTAGCCACTTTGATGGAGGGAATGAAGAAGAGATTGCTGTGCGGTCTCCAATGTCTCATGTTGCAATGGAGTTAAAAAACTTAACCTTGTCTAACGATTGTCCCTGGTGGTTTCAGACTGTAAAATCTAAAAGCTCTTTCTTAGCTGGCATTAATCCTTGCTGTTCATTCTATCTACATGCAAACTAAGAGACATCGCGGGAAGCACATAGCAGGCACTCTATAAATTTTTCAGATTTCCCAACTGCTTCCAGAAAGGAGTTTCCGGTAAGGCACGGCGGCAGCGAAAGAAATAGCTGCAGCATTGGTGGAGCAGCTGGGACCCAGGCCTGTGCTTCTCTGTGAGGCACGCCCGCCAGGGAGCCTCCAGCCGGACGGAGACAAGGGAGAGAAGCCCCACTAGCGTCCAGTCCCCTGCTGGTCCTGCACGGTCGCCACTAGCCCCGCCCTTCCTGCGAGCCCCGCCTTTCTTGCTAGCCTGCCCCGCCCATATGCCCCGCCCCACTTGCCCCGCCCCACTTGCCCCGCCCCACTTGCCCCGCCCCACTTGCCCGGCCCCACTTGCCCGGCCCCTCTTGTCCTGCCCCGTCCTGCCGCCCTACTCTCCCACACCGCCCGTTCTCCCACACCGCCCCGTTCTGCTGCCCCACCCCGTCCCGTCCTGCCGCCCCGCGCCTCCAGTTGCCCCGCCCCATCCTGTTTTCCCTCCTAGCCCTGTTCCGCTGCCCCGCCCCGCCCTGCTCTCCAGCCTAGCTCCATCCCGCTGCCCCGCCCCGTCCCGTGAAATTCAGCTGCCCAGCCCCGCCGGTACCCACTAGCTAGTGGCTGCCGCGGACACCATGGGGACCGCCTCGTCGCTCGTGAGCCCCGCGGGCGGGGAGGTGATCGAGGACACGTACGGGGCGGGCGGCGGCGAGGCCTGCGAGATCCCGGTGGAGGTGAAGCCCAAGGCCCGCCTGCTACGCAACTCGTTCCGCCGAGGCGCGGGGGCGGCGGCGGCGGCCGGGCCGGGGTCGCTTCCCCGCGGGGCAGGCGCGGGCGGGCTGCTAGGGGCCAGCTTCAAGTCCACCGGCTCGTCGGTGCCCGACCTGGAGTACGCGGCGGCCGAGTACGAGCGGCTCAAGAAGGAGTACGAGATCTTCCGCGTCAGCAAGAACCAGGAGTTGTTGTCCATGGGCCGCCGCGAGGCCAAGCTGGACACAGAGAACAAGCGGCTGCGGGCCGAACTGCAGGTAACGCCGGGCCGGGCCGCGACGCCGGGAGACCCCTAGGAAGCACGGCCGTCCTCCTCCCTCTCCAAACCAAGCGGCTTTGAAAGTTGGGCGGAAACTGCCCATTTTAATTTGAGAGGCCATATTCTCTTCGAGTCTGAAATGATTCCTTAACTCCCTTTATCTGTGTCTTTTTTTGGAGACGGGGTCTCGCTGCGGTGGCACGATCGCGGCTCAATGCAGCCTGGAACTCCTGGCTCAACGATCCTCACGCCTTTGCCTCCTAAAGTTCTGGGATCACAGGAGTGAGCCACCGCGCCTGGTCCCCGCTTTTCTATTTCTGGTTTATTTGTTCAGACACCTAGAAAAAATTAGCCGTAAAGTGTCCTGAGGAGGCAAATGCCAATCTCCAGCTCCACTCCGGCCCCCGCGCCCACCCCCTCAGAAGGCTGGTAACATCTGTTGAAGCAGCTCAACAAACTCTTCCTAGGAGTTTTACCCTCCCCCCCATAAAAATTTTACCTGGGGCTCCAAAGTGGGGCTCATGTGTCGGTTTCTTTGTGAAGTTTCATGGCTCTTGCATTGTAATAGTCTTGACATGAAATTTTCTGGAAGCCTCCTGATTCTCACCATCTTAACTGCTATGATTGAAAACCTTTTCTAGATGCAGTCAAATTTCCTTAGTCCATTTGATTAATTTACTCTAAAATCAATTATTGCATGCCCTCCATGTAGCAGGTCCATTATAATTCACTAAAATAGTATATAAAGCAGCCGGGCATGGTGGCTCAAGCCTGTAATTCCAGCACTTTGGGAGGCCGAGACAGGTGGATCACGAGGTTAGGAGATCGAGACCATCCTGGCCTACACGGTGAAACCCCCGTCTCTACTAAAAATACAATAAAACTAGCCAGGCGAGATGGCGGGTGCCTGTAGTCCCAGCTACTCGGGAGGCTGAGGCAGGAGAATGGTGTAAACCCGGGAGGCGGAGCTTGCAGTGAGCTGAGATCTGGCCACTGCACTCCAACCTGGATGACAGAGCGAGACTCCGTCTCAAAAAAAAAAAAAAAAACTGATGCAGTGTTTCAAAAAAAGTTAATTTCCATTGAAAGCTTAATGTTGAAGTCTTTATTTGTTGTAGTTCAAGCATGCTTGCGGTTTTTTCCATTATGTTTTGAATAAAATGGCAACATGAAGTTCCTGATAATTGGTAAAATAATAAGTAGACTTAAAATTCTGAGATACGTAACATATATATATATATAGAAGAATGTAAAATTGGGGAGCAAGACTATTTTTGTTAGGAAATAACGAGGTAAATTATTCTAGGCACTTCAAAAAACATACCAGAAGATACTTCGAGAAAAAGAAAGTGCTTTAGAAGCAAAATACCAAGCAATGGAGAGAGCAGCAACATTCGAACATGACAGAGATAAAGTTAAAAGGCAATTCAAGGTAAATTCCTTACATTTTTACCCCCAAAGCAACATGGAATAAAACAGTATATTCTAAAAGTGTATATAATATATAATGCGGTGAATAAATAGAAGTAAGTTATGTAGGATTCATGAAAATTGTAAGAATTAGTGTAGGGCACTTTCACATTTTTGAGTTAGACGTGGTAAACTTGAGATCATTTCAAAGAAATATGTATGAAAGGGAACATTTTAATAATAATTTCGAAAAGAAGGGAAGTGTTTCTGTATGGGGAAAAGCATGTGGAAATGTTTAGGGATGTTGTATTATTGGTATTTAGTGGGAGAGAGAAACAGATTTCCTAAACATCATGCAGTGCACATGACAGACCCACACCACAGACATGCATCCTGCTGGAATTCCAGTGGCTTCCAGTTGCAAAACAGTAAGGTAAAGGTACTGAGACATTCACCCTATGAAAGGGGACATCGAGGACCAAATGAATATTGGTTTTATGAATGAAATATTTTTCCCTTAAAGTTGATGACACAACTTTTTGATTATAAAAAACTTTCAAAATTAAAATTATTCTTTTTAAAGATTTTTAGAGAGACCAAAGAAAATGAAATTCAGGACTTACTGAGGGCCAAGAGGGAGTTGGAGAGCAAACTTCAGAGGCTACAGGCTCAGGGCATCCAAGTATTTGATCCTGGGGAGTCTGATTCAGACGACAACTGTACAGATGTCACTGGTAAGTGTATATCCTATTTATATTTTGAGCTTTCAACATAGCTCTAATGACATGTAGAGCCAACTTTGGATTCTGCTAGATTTCTTTTACTTATCTATATTAGGTTATCGCTTTAACTACTGTTGCAGATAGAGTCGTGCATTATTTCTGTCAGCTGCTAAGACACCTCTTCTCCACGAAGTGTATGAATTTGGGGACTAAAGTTCCTTCTACTTTGTCACTCTGGCAACCCTAACCCATAACCTTTATTCTCTGGTCTAAGATAGCTATCCCAGCTCCCACCAGCACGTCTGCATTTTAGCCAAGGGAAAGAAGGAAGGGGAGAATACATTCCTTTCCCAGAAAGCACAACCTAAGATGACTTTTCAAATCCCATTAGTCAGAACTATACCTGGGAAGACTGGATAGTGTAATCAGCAGCCAGGCAGACAAGAGTCCAACTCAAATGTAGGGTTCTGTTACTGAAGAAAGAAGAGGAGAATGGATATTGGAGTTCGTAGTCTCTGCAGTGTTATTTCTTTACATAATGTATTCTTTGCTTTAGAATACTTGCATTATAGTTCACTGAGTGGTTTCCAGTATAGCTTTGTGAACTGTTCAAAAAGTGTTTGTTTTATAATTAAATGAAATATGTTTTTCTGGAAATAAAGAAAAGCTTGAAATCAGAGTGAAAGGATTTACATATTCTAAGAAAATGTTAATAAAGTGTGATTGATACTGAAAAAAGAAAAAGATGCTATTTTAAAATGCAGTGGAAAAATGTAGTCACCCTCCCATTTATAATGAACTGTAAGTATACTCTCACAAATGGATGCATTTTGGAGTAAAATATAGTAACTGACAGTTCCTTCTTAATTTTCATTTTAGTATCACTGAAATCTGACCAACATCCTGGAATGTTTTTTGCTAACTTTTTTTTTTTTGAGATGCCATTCTTCTGCCTCAGCCTCCCAAGTAGCGTGAGCCACCGCGCCCGGCCTTTATTACTAACTTTTAAGGAAAAAAATGAAGGCTGAGTGCAGTGGCTCATACCTGTAATCCCAGCATTTGAGGAGGCCAAGGCGGGCAGATCACGAGGTCAAGAGATCAAGACCATCCTGGCCAACATGGTGAAACCCTGTCTTTACTAAATACAAAAATAAGCTGGGCATGGTGGCGTGTGCCTGTAGTTCCAGCTACTCGGGAGGCTGAGGCAGGAGAATCACTTGAACCCAGGAGGTGGAGGTTGCAGTGAGCCAAGATTGCGCCACTGCACTCCAGCGTGGTGACAGAGCAAGATTCCATCTCAAACAAAAAAGTGATTGTTAACGGCCAAGAGTAGCTGTGAAAATGCTTTTTTATACCCCAACATAAGTCTTAGTGATTATTTCAGTATTGACATATTCAAATGTACAGTGTTTCAAAACTGTTGTAATTGTCTCGGCAAATTAGAAACAAATTCCTTTCTAGGTCTTTTTTCTTCGTGTTTTGTGTTAAACAGGAAGAAGGAACACTTGAGGGGGAATGTCACCCGTTTGAGACTCAAAGAGCTACAAATAGTAAGCTCAGTTTTGCCAGAGATGTAGACATTCTGGCAAATATAATTTATTAGAAAATCATCAAGTTCATAAGTTCTTAATGATTCAGACATTAATTTTGTTGCTCTAGGAGGTTGAGAAGGATGTACTCCCTGCTGCAAAGAGTTTATGTCCTAATAAATTATGAATATTTTTATATTCATGTGTGTTAGTAACAGTCTGCCTTTGAGGCTTTTTTCCTTCAGATTTTAATTGATGCCTAAGCTGTACAGTTAGAAATGGTTTTTAGAATTTTTTTGTGTGAAATGCTTTTAACTTCCCTCTTATTATGATTTCTATTTTATTGTTTCTTGTTTCTTTTTATCTTTTTAATCCACTCTTTGAATTTGAGATGATAACCAGAATTATGTTAATCAGTATCTTTGAACTTTGCCAAAAGTCAATGGCAAAGTGTTTTCAAAATCGTTTGAATATTTATAATATTTTAGTATTTTTTAAAATTAGAAATCCTGTTCAGTATATGTGATGAGGTTTTGAACGTTCAGTAAGTTGGCTTTCACAAGATAAAAATCTCTTGCTGAACAGCTGCTGGAACCCAATGTGAATATTGGACTGGCGGAGCCTTGGGAAGTGAACCTTCCATAGGAAGCATGATCCAGCTTCAGCAGTCCTTCAGAGGCCCTGAGTTTGCCCATAGTTCTATAGATGTGGAAGGACCCTTTGCAAATGTTAACAGAGGTAATACATGCTCTTTGTCAATTACTTGCCTAGTGGTAGTGATTGTTCATGTTTTATAATCTTGTGCTAGAACTATTAATACCATTAGCAAAGCATGAAATTTGTGTTCCTAGTGCTTTCCATTGACAAACCATCATACAGTGGGGCTGTAACTAACAAGGAAGGACGAGGTTACGTAATTTAGATGGGGATCAGGTGGTACTCCTGCCAGCCTGGCCAGCCAGGTTCTGGTAACTGTGTTCTGGTCTGAATTCTCCGGTGTTTTAGTTGAGCAGCAAATCTAATGTAGATTAACTGAAAAATAGTAGGTTTTAATCTTTCCCTCTGCTTCTTTGATAATGCTAAAGATTAGAGCAGGTTACGGAACAAAATACCAAAAATCTCTATTAGGTAATATAGTACAGTTTTCCCTCCATATCCACAGATCCACTCAACCAGTGATCAAAAATATTTGGAAAAATAACAAAGAAAATAACAATATAACAATAAAAACAAAAACAGGAAACATTACAGTATAACAACTATTTACATAGCATTTACATTGCATTAGGTATTGTAAATAACTAGAGATTATTTAAAGCAGGGGTATCCAATCTTTTAGCTTCCCTGGTCCACAGTGAAAGAAGAAGAATTGTCTTTGACCGCAAGTAGAATATACGAACATAATGATAGCTGATGAACTAAAAAAAAAAATTGCAAAAAAGTCTTACAATGCTGTGCTGGGCTGCAAAGCCATCCTGGGCCACATGAGGCCCACAGGCCACGGATTGGACAAACTTGATTTAAAGTATATGGGAGTATGTGCGTAGTTTATATGCAAATACCACATGATTTTATATAAGGGACTTGAGAATCTGTGGATTTGGTATGTGAGGGGAGGTGCTGGTACCAATCCTCCACTGATACCAAGGGACAACTGTATTCATACCCAAAAGAATATTTTCATGATTTTTACATAACACAGTGTCCAGAATAGCTCTAAGATCTGTTTAGAATTTCAATATCAGTGCAGACCTGAGAAGTTATAAATAGTTCTACTCTTTTTCCTTAAAACCATACAATTATTTCTCTATCAGCAAAATGAAAATCATTTTTAAAATTGTGCTTCTTGAACTAGCCAAATATATGTTAAATTTGTATTCTCACTGAATATAGTTAGCATAAGGCTACTTTTCATTTTATGCCATTCTTGAGCTTTCTTTTAACTCAATATATTTCAAGAATAATAAGAAAGTAAAGCTACAGATCCTCTTGGTAATGTAGGCTAACTTCAAGTAACAATCAAATAACTCATGTAATCAAATAACTCATGTAAAATGTTTTCATGACACTTGACTGGAACCACTGGTGCCTCGGAAGACCACTGGTGACATTTATTGCTTCAAGTCCTAGGATAGAATTTGTGTTTAGAAAACTAATTGCCTTTGAATGTATTACTCTAGAAGCTATGGCAGTATTAACATGTAAGGTGAGATTCCATTCTATGATGCCTGTTATGTTTTTTAAACTTTTTTAGAATGATCAAATATGTTCTGGTAATTTTTTCATAAACTTAAGCAATTTTATTTTCAGATGATTGGGATATTGCTGTAGCTAGTTTATTACAAGTTACTCCTCTGTTTTCACATTCTCTGTGGAGTAACACTGTCAGATGTTACCTCATTTATACAGATGAAACCCAGCCTGAGATGGATCTTTTCCTTAAGGTGAGGATATTTATAAATTCGGTATCCACCAATTTAAAATATAAGTTAATATTATATTCTGTTTCTGATACTACTGTATCTAAACCAAATAGTTTCCTACTAGATTTTATGTCTTAATAGGAAGCGTCTTGGGCTTTTCTTAAGAGAAAATATTTTTCAGTATTATATGCAAACAAAGGTAGTGAATTGAGGGTTTATTTATTTATGTTTACTTTCTGGAATTAACTTTCCTAGGACGGGAGCTAGGACAGAAAAAGAAGGTTTTAACTTGTTTTAGTTATAAATGTCAGACTAAGGTGTTGGAACTTTCTGGAGTTTTTTTTGTGTGTGTGTTTGGTTGTTTGAGACAGTGTCTTGCTCTGTTACCTGGGCTGGAGGGCAGTGGCACAGTCATAGCTCACTGTAGCCTCAAACTCATGAGCTCAAGCAATCCTCCCACCCAGTCCTCCGTAACAGCTAGGACTACTACAGGCACACACCACCAAATATGGCTAATTTAATTTTTTTGTTTTTTTGTTTTTTGGGGGTTTTTTTTTGTAGAGAAAGGGTCTCTTTGTGTTGCCTAGGCTCGTTTTGTGAAATTTTCATTGCATATTCTCCACAATGTTTAAGACTCTTGTTGATTGTGTCTGCTTTAGTTACTCTCTCTGCCAGCTCTATCCTTGAGTCTGTCTCAGGTAATAAAATTTTCTCCCTACCATGGTTTAAATTTTCCAAGGCAGCCATTGGAGTTATTCTAAGGCAGGGCTCACTATAGCCTGTTGGCGAAATCTGGCCTGCTGCCTGTTTTAAATGGCCCAGTGATAAGATTGGTTTTCACATTTTAAGTGGTAGAAAAAGTCAAAAGGAGAATAATACTTTATGACGTGAAAATTACATGAAATACAAATTTTAGTGTCTATCAAGTTTATTAGAACATTGCCACACTCATTTGTTTACATATCATCCATGGCGGCACTACACCACCAATTCAATGGCAGAGTAAATTGTGATGGAAGTCAAACCACAAAGATCCCTGCTAAGACAGCCAAGTTGTTAAGCGATTATTATTGTTGCAGAAATATTTGCTATCTAACCCTTTATATAAAAAGCTTGCCTACTAGTGTTCCAAGGGAATTTTATAGAATGTGTGCCACATGCTGTACCTGCTATATTAACATCTTCCCTGTTGTTGATTACCAAACTCATTTAGCTTTCCTTTGTGATATTATTCAATTTTAGTAAAATGATAAAATATTTTAAAGCCCAAAGCTTCCATCCAGTAATTGAATATGTTATTCCCAAGGACATTTTGAGGGTATTACTAATTTCTTTCATAATAATAGTCATCATTACTTACTATCTTAATTGTAGATTTATGTGTTTTTAACTTATATCTCTCTGCTTTAGCATTCTTATGTATCATAGTGGATGTTTTTTACTATACAGATCTATGGATCTATATTTTGCACTCTTTATGACAATCAAACAGATTGTTCATGGTAATAATACTGAAAGGAAACAAATACCAAAGCAAAATAGCCTAATACTGTCTCCTGTTGTTCTAGGTATATTATGAAATAAGTCATCTTCTGAGCTAGAAAAAGGCCAGGTTGCTAAGCTATTATTATTTGTATTTGAGAGAAACATGCCTTTTCTCTTTAAGATTTTCTTTAAAATGTGATTATTTTTAAAAGTTTATATTAAAAGATATCCAGTATAACCTGTTTTAAAGCATACTTTTTATTTTAAGTAGTATGGATCTCACTTGGTCTTTAGTTAAATACATTAAGCTTTTATATGTTTTCATTTGTTTTTAGGACTATTCACCTAAACTTAAGAGAATGTGTGAGACAATGGGATATTTTTTCCATGCTGTTTATTTTCCAGTAGATGTTGAAAATCAATACCTCACTGTAAGAAAATGGGAAATTGAGAAAAGTTCTTTAGTTATTTTATTTATTCACTTAACATTACCAAGGTAAGCTGAAAAAAATGTAATTTATTATAAGCAGTAAACTGTAAATAGAATTGAGATTGCCAAATAAGCTTCAAAGATAAATTTTAATTGCATCCTTATAATAAAAAAGTCCATGAAATTATTAATTCTACAACTGTTTCGTACTTAAATAAACTCAAGAATTAAAAGTTTTATGCTGTTAGATTTTTAATTTAAAAAGTTTTATGCTGTTAGATTTTTTTCATAGGTCATATGATCAACATCATTAATTTATAACTTATTATAAATCAGAGTTTGGCAAATATAGCCCAAGGGCCAAATCTAGCCAGGAGTCTGCTTTTGTAAATAAAGTTTTATTGGAACACAGCCACATTCATTCATTCATTCATTCATATATTTTCTTTTTTTTTTTCTTTCTTTTTTTGTTTTTTGAGACAGAGTCTTGCTCTGTCGCCCAGGCTGGAGTGCAGTGATGCGACCTCGGCTCACTGCAAGCTCTGCCTCCCAGGTTCACGCCATTCTCCTGCCTCAGCCTCCCCAGTAGCTGGGACTACAGGCGCTCACCACCATACCCAGCTAATTTTTTGTATTTTTAGTAGAGATGGGGTTTCACCGTGCTAGTCAGGATGGTCTCGATCTCCTGACCTTGTGATCTGCCCACCTTGGCCTCCCAAAGTGCTGGGATTATAGGCGTGAGCCACTGACCCGGCCCATTCATATGTTTTCTACAGCTGCTTTCATACTATAATAGCAAAGTTGAAGCGTTACAACAGAAACCATATGTCATACAAAACCTGAACTGTTTACTATCTGACCTTTTACAGAAAAAGTTGATAACTCCTAATTTCAATAATCAACATTAACCTTCATTGTTTTCTTTCTTGGATACCAACTGAGAGGTATTTGAACTATATATGTTACATATGAAGTTCATGTACTTGATCACTTGTATAGGTGTTGAATCATAATTTACATACTGTGAGGAGCTTACTATTTAAATAGACCCAGTAAAGTGAACAGTGTTCTTATAATGTGAATATAATCATGCTAAAGAATCTTGTCTGCAAATAACGATTTTTTTTCACCAGTTAGATATAAAGGACAAAAGAAGATTAATAAGAGGCTAATTTTTCTTTCTAGATTTACTGTCTAAATTTAACCTTTCTAAAGCATTTTGCTTTTTTTATTTTTAATTGTGGACCAACTCTGACTTTAACTGTGTATAGATATATGTAGGGCCTTAAGTTTCACAAGTTTCCCTACAGTATAACGCATTTTTGACCCTTAAGACTTTGCCTAGTGGCCAGGTGAACAGGGAACTACCTAGTCAATGAGCCTTCATCCAGAATGTGTTTAAGGAGTTCTTCAACTTGATTGTCTTCAGTTGGGTTTCATTGCTATCCACCCCTTCCTTCTTCTTTCCCTGTTTTTATATTTATTAAGGATATATCTTGTCTTATTAATGATTGAGTTTTTTTTATCTTACTTGGTAATATGTTATTTGTTGTTACATTATTTTTTCTAATTCTTATCTTTAATCCATACAACCATTTTGTTTTTCTTTACATTAAAAAAACTTTCTGGGTGACAGAGCATGACCCTGTTTTAGAAACAAACCCAAAAAAACCCCTTTTTAAATAAAACATTGTATACATTATATGTACCCTTTTAACATTTATTTTTCTTTTCCAATTTTAAACTCTTCTTAATGTTTTCCTCCCCATTTATTTCATATTTTATTACTTTTGCTTAGTAGTTTTCAGTTTATCTCCTTTTAGTAAAATTTTATATTGTACATTTTAAAAAATTTTATTCTTGTTAAATAAGGATTTATATTTCTTAAATTTAATAATTTTAGTCTCTACTTTGGCTTTATTTTACTTAAACTTTTCCTATTCCAGCTGCTTATTATTTTATTATTTGTTTCTTTCATGCCTGTCAAGAGGTATGGCCGTGGGGATGGGCTCCACACCACAAACGGGCTGTTGGAGCCTTTGTTTCTCTCAGATTGCGCCTTCACCCACCCCAGTGACGAACCCATCCTTCCCAAAAGATGAATCTGGAAAAGCCTCTCCGGAGCAGCTTGGAAGCTCCATGGGGAAACACTTTCCTGGTCAATAACTATTCCCTGTGTGCAGATGGTATCCACAGAGTTATTTGAAGATAGTATTCACTGGCTTCTCACACTATTCAGGTCTCTTACAAGAAATTATGAAGCTCAAAATGCATGGTTTTGGGGTATGAAATGATTGGATTTGGAGCAGCTATGCTAACAACATGCTTAGTTGTAGGCGGGGAAGGTAGGCAGGAAGTCATGCTTAGTGAGGTGCACAGGCACTGTGCCTCTCAGTGTCACTGACCGGAGAAGGTGCATTAGAGGGAAATGGCCAGGCTCCTGCACTGCTTTTCCAGAGGTTCTTCTTTAATGCCTTTGATTTGACCCGCCTCCCTTCATGGAAGGAGAACAATCCTGGGAGAAATCTCCTACAATGAAGGGTGGGAACTGAAATATGGCGAGTCCAGGAGAGGCTGGCTGAGTAGGAATATTCCAGATAAAAGTTTTAAAATGAGAAATTATTTGCCCATGATTGGCCCTCCTTCATTACATCAGCATCTTTGCTGCGCAGACCAGGCTCACCAAGAATGCTTGAACCTACGTAGAAGGAGTAGAAGGAGAGGTGCCTCTCCCTTCGCACAGCAGCACAGAGGGGCGACTGTGACTGGTTTTCCTCAGGGCATCATCAGTCTTTCTCAAGGGATGGGGAGGCCTCCGTGCCTAAGGGGTAGTTCAGTCACCTTTCAGGACTTCTTAGGTCCTATTATTGGTTTCAGGTTTTGTTTGTTCGTTTGTTTTACCAGATCGCCTATAGAGTTTACTTATAGAATTTAGGCAAGTGGAAGCTCTTGTTTGTTCTGTAATTGAACTTTCCTCATTATGCCTCAGCCTCACTGTTTTAACTCCTCCAGCCCCACAAAGCTGCATCTTCTCTAGCAGCTCCTCCCCTACAGTTTTGTCTGCTCAGGCTACTTTGTGAAGGGATCCTAAAGTGCAGTTTATCAACATATTAGCTGGCCTGTCATACTGTCTAACTTCAGCAATTATCAACTCATGACCAGTTGTTTCATCTGTAGCATCTGCTTCCGTTCCACCAAATTATTTGAATAAAATCCCAGAGATCATATCATTTTATCTGAGCCGCATGGGTCAGTTTTGTAGGGAATGTTTTGAAATATGGACATGTGCCTGAGCAGCACACCCACTCTTTGGTCTTCTAATGGGTCACAGACTTTTCCCCCAAAGCACTGACAGATGAATCATTGAAATTCCAAAATTCTATAGAACATGGCCAGAGTGATTTTAACATAGAAAACTTCTGTGGTTTGGGTAGAATGGATTGGCATAGAAATATACAATAGAATGTTTCTTAATTTTTAATATTTTGGGCTAGTCTAATTTGCAAATTCTGAATCATATAGTATCACCCTTCTACACATACACACACATACCCCACACAAAAAATTTGTTTCTCTAGACAACTTTCATTTAATGCTTTCTAGAAAGGGAAATTGGTTGCAGTATCCTTTGTTGTGTAGAAAACCCCAGTAGATGTGGACTGCGCGCCTTGGCTCATGCCTGTAATCCCAGCACTTTGGGAGGCCAAGGTGAGAGGATCACTTGAGCCCAGGAATTCAAGACTTGCCTGGGCAACATGGTGAAATCCCATCTCTACAAAAAATACAAAAATTAGCTGGGCGTGGTGGCGTGTGCCTGTGGGCCTAGCTACTCCGGAGGCTGAGGTGGGAGGATCGCTTGAGCTCAGGAGGTTGAAGCTGCAGTGAGCTGTGATTGTACCACTGCACACCAGGCTGGGTGACAGAGTGAGACCCTGTCTCAAAAAAAAAGAAAAAAAAGGGAGAGAAAGAAAGAAGGGAGGGAGAGAGAGGGAAAGACCTCAGCAGATTATTCTAGGATTTTTTTTTTTTCTAGAATTTTCATTAAAAATATAATTTTGGTTCCCTGTAACAAAGTTGTTTTTTGGAATTTTTTTACCTTCACCTCAGTCAAGGTTTTTTCCAGTCATCCAACCTCTTCCAATCTGTCTCCAGATCTTTCTTGTAGTATATATTGGATATAAGGATTAGGGTCATTTATTAGATGAGAAAAGACTAAAAGAACTGGGAAAGAGAAAACTCTCAAAACTTTGGGGCTGCCATCCAAACAGAGAAGCTCCTCTCCTTCTATGTAGGTTTAAGAATTCTTAGTGAGCCTGGTCTGCCCAACAAGGATGCTGATGTAATGAAGGAGGGCCAATCAAGAGCAAATAATTCCTCATTTTGAAACCTTTGACTGGAATAAAGGCCTCTCCTGGACTTGCCATATTTCAGTTTCTATCTTCCATTGTAAGAGATTTCTCCTGTGATTCTGCCATGAAGTGAGGTGGGTCAAATTAAAGGCATTAAAAAGAACCTCTGGAAAAGCAGTGCAGGAACCTGGCTGTTGCCCTGGATGGTGCCTGTGTACCTCCCCATGCATGACCTCCTGCCTACTTGTGTTAACATGGAAATTATACATTTTTAGATGGGATTTTGTTTGCCATCTATTTTCAAAGTCTCATGAGTCTAGTCCATTATTTTGAGCCAAGTTTAAGAGTGTTTTTGAGATCTTTTTTAGTTTCAAAAAATAAAGTTCTATGGGCTTTACAATTTAATGCATAATTTATTATATTTATGCTCACTATGGGTTAATGAATATATTATATTTTAAGACCAAGCTGGAAGAGAGCTGTAACACATCCAGTTTTGGAAAGCTTCACTTGTTCTGCAGTTGGACCTTTTCTGGCCACTTGTCACTGTAGTAAAACTCCATTATTGATATAGGTTGATTAACTAACTGCTTCCTGCCACATACAGTATAGCACACAAAATGCTGATTTCCAATCTAGCCTTTTATTGGAAGATTGTGAAGAAGCTTTTCTGAAAAACCCTGAAGGAAAACCTCGATTAATCTTTCATCGTTTGGAAGATGGAAAAGTCAGTTCTGACTCTGTCCAGCAATTGATTGATCAAGTTTCTAATCTAAACAAGACCAACAAAGCCAAGGTAAAATTCATAGGCATTTTTGAAGAACACTCAGCTGAGGGAAAAACTGGAGTAAAGGCCATGAGATGGACATGAGCCTGGCATGTCTGGGCAGGGGAGAGAAACCCATGTGGCTGGAGCAGATAAAGTGAGGGGGAGGAGAAGGAGAGGTGACCTCAGTGATTGTGAAGAACCTCAGAGGTCATTTTGAGGATATTGGCTTTTCACTTGGAGTGAGATTGGGAGCCATTGCAGGACTATAAGCAATAGAATGAGGGCCGGCATGATCATCTGACAGTCATCTTTTTGGCTGCCACGTTGAGAATAGATGGTCATTCAGGGGGCAGTGTGCAGAGTCTGAGAGCCATTGCCGTTATCCAGGTGAGAGATGCTGGTGGCTCCAAGCAGGGTGGTGGTAGAGGAAATAATGAGAAGTGGTAGGATTCTGAATACATTTTGACAGTAGAGCCCATAGCATTTCTTAACAGATTGGTTGTGGGTTGTGAGAAAAAGAGAGAAATTAATCGCAAGTGTGGCTAGCACGAGTATGATCTGTATGATCAGGTGGTATTTTGTGCTTTTCTCCCAAGCATAGAGTTGTTCTGTCTACTGACCGAGGATTAGTGTCAGGAGGAGACATTTTTTTTTTTTTTTAAGAGACAGAGTCTGACTCTGTCACCCAGGCTGGAGTGTGGTGGCATGTTCATAGCTCATTGAAGCCTCAAATTCCTGGACTCAGAGATCAAGCAATCCTCCCACCTCAGCCTCTTGAGTAGCTGGGACTACAGGCACGGGCCACCATGCCTGGCTACTTTGTTAACATTTTTATAGAGATGGAGTCCCATTATGTTGTTCATGCTGCAGGAGGAGACTTTTTATAGTGACTTTTCCTAAGAGCATTGGGGAAAACAAAAAGCTGATGATGGGATGAGAGAAATTTGATCATTCCTAGATGCATGTTGGGATAATTTTTAGAATAGATATTATAGGCTTTTTATTACTATACGTGGAGGCAACTTGGTAAATGTCTGTAGTTAATGTCAATAATACAATTGAAAACAATTCTAGGATTTTTACAGTTTTCACTTCCCTGTGCCCAGCCGGGAAATAAAATCAAATATGAATACAAGCATTTTTCTTTCCATCATTTAGTATTGAAAAGATAGCTTGAGACCAGCATGCCATATAAAACTAAAGAGGCTAAGACAAAAAGGAAGTGCATTTTTATTATCATTTCCAGACCCATTTCATTCTTTAATTATTGTAGTATCAGCCTACTCCACTAGGTCCCACAAAAAAAGGTATTTATCTTTTTTATTCTATGTATTCTATAACCTTTACTTTTAAAAAATTAGTATGCTAGAAGGATGAGTTTATTTTATAAAATAGGAGTGAAATAAGGTCTCCCTACCATGATTATAAATGTAAATGGAGGGTGAATCTCCATGCTTGTTCACTTGGTATTTATTTTAAAATCATTGCCTTATTCTCATTTTATCAAATATTATTAGTAGCAGTACACATGTTCTTACAGATTGGGCGTTCTTCTTTCAGCAGACTCAGTAAGACTACATAGTAAAATACTATTTTGCTTTTGTCTTTAGTAGAATTATAGTTTTATTGATATAAAATTGGATTTTGATGCATTTTGAAGAGTATATTGAGTGGTATGAAAAGACATAAGAGAAAATTTGGAGACAGGGGAAAAAAATGTATACTTCTTTTTATTTATTTTTATTTTTATTTTTTTTTTTGAGACGGAGTCTCACTCTGTCGCCCAGGCTGGAGTGCAGTGGCAGGATCTCCGCTCACTGCAAGCTCCGCCTCCTGGGTTCACGTCATTCTCCTGCCTCAACCTCCCGAGTAACTGGGACTACAGGCATCCGCCACCAAGCCCAGCTAATTTTTTGTATTTTTAGTAGAGATGGAGTTTCACCATTTTAGCCAGGATGGTCTTGATCTCCTGACTTCGTGATCTGCCCACCTCGCCGCCTCCCAAAGTGCTGGGATTACAGGCATGAGCCACCGCACCTGGCCTACTTCTTGTTTTATTGCTCCATTTTTCACACTAAATCCCTTGTTGACCTTGGACAAGTTACTGTGCCTCAGTTTACTCTTCTATAAAATGGAGATAATATTATCTCCCTCCTAAGATTGTTGTGAAGATAAATTAGCTAATACGTGTTAAATATTTAGAATAGTTCCTGTCACATAAGCACTATAAAAGTGTTTACCACCACTTCTTTCTGATATTATGGTTTTTCTCATTGTTCTTAAATGATTTTTATCCAGATCATTGATCACTCAGGAGATCCTGCAGAAGGAGTATATAAAACTTATATTTGTGTAGAAAAGATTATTAAACAGGTAAATATGCATTCTCTGTAAGATTTCATCTAAAATATTTTAAGATTGCTTTCTATAAAATTGAATTTTCCAGAGAAAACCACTTGCTTGTCCTTTTGAACACAGTACCTGAGGAAGGCACTGTTGTTTCTGTTGGGAGTCCATCCTGTGGTATGTTGTTAGCATTACTAGGATCATGTATTAATATCTTTACCTCTGATCTATCTCACAGGACTATTTGATGCTTCAATACCTAAGTGTAAAACGTATTACAGAAGCGCTAGCTAAAAACTGAAAGTGTTCATTTTATTCAATAGGGAGGCTCCTCTGTGTACCCTTTGAATTTTTATATATTAGGAAAGTCCCTTTCAGGTTTTCCCACCATGTTATCCCTAACAGAAGAGGGGGATGAAAGCATGCCTCCAGGGGGGATGAGAACATGGCCCAGGGAGGGGCCTTAAGCTGAAAGTCTTTATGAAGTTTCATGTGCTGTCTTGAAAATTTATGTGAGTTATATATTCTGCCTGATGTTATGTCTGTTTGTGTTTAATATAAAAAATAATTTAAAATTATGTATTAGAAAAAATAGTAATAATGATTATTTATTACTCCCCTCTTCCTCAAACAGAATGGGCACAGTGGGAAGATGTACCATGTTTAGCCTGTGGTTGCCCACACCTTCTGACACCTCCCCCGGGCATCCAGGGACCGTATTTGAGAAGTAGGAAGTATGAAGATTTATTATTAGAGAAAAAGAGTGAGCCCCAAAATGATATGACCTCTGGCAGCACATTTTATATGGTACTGTCTAGTGTGACGGTTGTCTTTATCAAATTCGATCTTCACAATCTTGTGAATTTTAGGACCAAGATAAATAAAATTCATTGAGCAGAAAGAATGGCAGCAAGTGAAAGTAAATATACTTAACATCATTAGTGCTTGACGGAGAACATATTTTCAGTAACTTAATATAAAGACTAAATATGACAGCAGAGATACTTGAGATCAAGAAATCACATCTTAGTAATTCAATTCTTATAACATATTTCCTAGTTGTTAGTACTTTATAACTATTCACCAGCCAGATTCAGCCAAAGATGTTGAGTAACATTTTTCAAGAAACAAATTCCATGGGATTCAAAATATTCCTTTAATTTTATTTTTATAAAAAGAGGTATTCATTTCTATAACTTTAATATTTTTATTTCTTTTGTTTTAAATTAGTGATTTTTTATAGTTATAAGTTTATTCTTGTAGGTGTTATACAAGGGTCATATGTTTGAACTTGCCCTCCCGAAAGTAGGTGAAGCCCACTTTGGGCCTGGGTGCCCCCGCTGTAAGATCTTTATTTTCTTCATTCATTCTTGTGTGGTTGTTCTTTATGTTCAGGATATACTGGGTTTTGAGAACACAGACCTGGAGACTAAGGATTTGGGCAGTGAGGATTCCATTCCAGAAGAAGATGATTTTGGTGATGTTCTGTGGGACATACATGATGAACAAGAGCAAATGGAAACTTTTCAGCAGGCTTCTAATTCAGCCCATGAGTTGGGATTTGAGAAAGTAAGTGCTTGGAGTATTATTCCAACAAAGATCTGTCATCACTTAAAGGCTGTATTGTGATTTTATTTTCATCTAAATATAGTTAAGGTTTATGATTATTCTAGTTGTCTAATCTCATGGCTTGATTATCCATGTTGAGACATGCTTAGGTTTGTGTCATAAGAAAGATATGTGAGATTCAAATATGCTTATAGACCAAACATTTTTAGTTACAGACCAGAATTTATCAACCACATATTTATTATGCCACCATCTGCAACTCACTCAGACTAGAATTAAGATAGCTAGGAAACTTGATAAGGATAGTATGGCTGAGGCCAGGTGCAGTGGCTCACGCCTATAATCCCAACGCTTCGGGAGGCTGAGACAAGCAGATTGCTTTAAGCCCAGGAGTTTGAAACTAACCTGAGCAACATGGCAAAACCTTGTTTCTACAAACAATAGAAAAATTAACCAGGCATATGGTATGCACCTGTAATCCCAGCTACTAGGGAAGCTGAGGTGGGAGGATCAATTGAGCACAGGAGGTCAAGGCTGCAGTGAGCCATGACCATACCCCTGCACCCCAGCCTGGGCAACAGAGCAAGACCCTGTCTTAAAAAAAAAAAAAAAAAAGAAAAGAAAAGAAAAATGAATAGGAAGAGTATCTGTTCTCCAATTCTTGACTCAAAATATTACATTCAGAAAACAAACCATAGTAGTTCATGAAATAGGCAGATAAGTCCTCCTTTATCAGTCTTATCAACATCCTTAAATATCTAAACAAATTATCAGAACTTGAGGTATACAATGAAATCTATGTGCAAGTTCAAAAAAATTTAATACTTAAGTTAAAAATTAATGTAAGAACTAATATTTTAAAGAAAATTATAGTAGCTAATACTAACAGTTGTATTTTTACAGAACTTTTAAAATTTAGACTATCAATGTCCTGATTCCATCATTTACCAACCAGACTTTTCAAGTTACTTGGCCACTCTAAACTTTGACTTTCTTGGCTGTAAAATGAGAATAACTAATAGTAACTACCTCATGGGTACTTGTTGCAAGGATTAAACCAGATAATGCACAGGAAGTGCTAGCACAGTACCTGATACATGATAAATGTTAGTCGTTATTTTATGAGAAGTATTGCTATTGTTATTTTATAAATTAAGAAACTGCAGTTCAGATTATGGTTTGCTTAAGAGTACACAGTGAGTAGATTGCAGATCTGGGAGTTGAACCTAGTTCTTTTCTGGCTTCAGATCCATGGTTTTTCTTTTATAGCCAGGGGTCTAAACTTGGGAAGAACGGATCCTATAAATGGACTTTCTGTAGGACCAAGAACTAAGTCATTAGGACTTAAAGGTAGTAAATCAAGACTTTCTTTGCTCCTTCAGAAGAATCATTTCTATTCAAATTATTTGAGTTCCTGGGGAATATATTCTTTAGAGATATTATTTTTCTGCT
>NC_045435.1:154873758-154890311 GCF_002776525.5 Piliocolobus tephrosceles | reverse complement strand
TTTCTTTCTTTCTTTCTTTCTTTCTTTCTTTCTTTCTTTCTTTCTTTTTTTTTTTTTTGCATTAGTTGAACCATAAAAACTAGTTTAATAGCTTATTTTAAAGTAACAATACAGTACATGATAATCACCATATAAAAGAATTACATGTTTATAATGTAATGATTTTGTTCTGATCATTTTCTTATAATGACTGAATGCTAAAGACACAGTCACTGAAAAAACTTACCTATTATACTCCCCTTGACTTAGTATTTAGCATTGAATACAGAAGTTCCAATAGCTTCCATATAATTAGGAAAAAAATTTGCAAATGCATAAAATAGAAACCAAGGTAAATTCTCATGCTGGTAATCAAATAAAGGCTTTTTACTTGACCCAAACAAAAAAAGTTACTTCCTTAAATTATAGAAACTAAGTATTACAAAGTGTAAAAGTATAAGTTTCTGGTGAGGTATTTTAAATAATCTTTATCTTGAATAGTAGAGAACTGTATAAAAGGTGTTAAAGTTTCCATATTGGAAACTGTTTAAAAACAGTAAATATCAAACTAACCAAAACCAGTAACAGCAGATGCATTATAGGTCAATTTATAGTTTTCCTCAACATCCAGAGCAAGAGAAAACAGCCTTAAAATATACAACGTTTAGGCAATTGCAATATTTAAGAAATATATATACAGTTTATAACGGTGTATAGCATAATTCTTTTTAAAAATCTAATGTCAGTAAGAATTAGGCACTGGTTATAAAATGAATAAGAAAAGAGGGGGCCGGGCGCGGTGGCTCATGCCTGTAATCCCAGCACTTTGGGAGACCAAGGTGGGCAGATCACAAGGTCAAGAGATCGAGACCATCTGGCCAACATGGTGAAACCCCATCTCTACTAAAAAAAAAAAAATACAAAAATCAGCTGGACATGATGGTGCCCACCTGTAGTCCCAGCTACTTGGGAGGCTGAGGCAGAAGAATCACTTGAACCCTGGAAGCAGAAGTTGCAGTGAGCCGAGATCATGCCACTGCATTCCAGTCGGGCAACAGAGCAACACTCCATCTAAAAAAAAAGAAAAAGAAAAAGAAAAGAACAGTTATAATACCAACCATTTGACAAAATGACACTGCAGAAAATAAATAACCTACAGGTTTCTCTGATATTCCTTCACCATACAGATTAATCTACAAATCCTAATAATGGAACATCCTTCAAACTAGAAAACATTTTGCAAAATAAATATTTATGCTTTACTTTAAAACATGAATATCCTAAATTATTGACACCATGTTGTCACTAGGGCCCTGTCTACATATACAATAAGTAAAATGAGGAATTGAAATACTGTTTTTAGTTGTAGCTGACCCAAGTACACTGCCTCTCAACCTGCCACTCCTACCCCAACAAAGTGTGTGCGTGTGACTTATCAGCTTTAATTTCTACCCTAGGGGAAATTAATTTAAACTACAAACCAAAAAATAGCTTTAACTAGGTTTTTTGGTTTGTATTGGTTTTTAAGTGTTATAAAAACAAGGTGGATAAAGAAACAAAATACCTTTTTTTTTTTTTTTTTTGAGACAGAGTCTCACTCTGTCACCCAGACTGGAGTACAGTGGTTCAATCTCTGCTGACTGCAAGCTCCGCCTCCTGGGTTCACGCCATTCTCCTGCCTCAGCCTCCCAAGCAGCTGGGACCACAGGCGCCCACCATCACGCCCAGCGAATTTTTTGTGTTTTTAGTAGAGACATTGTTTCACCATGCTAACCAGCGTCACTTTTCCCGGCCCGCTCTGCACCGCACCACGCCGACCGTGAGCAGCCACATTCAACCTCAGGTATTTCTTCATAGCAGTATGAGAACAGACTAATACAACCCCACACTTTTAAGAGCAGGCAGAGAGGTAATGAAAAATGATGTCTCATGTTTGTTTCTTTTAACTTCAAAAAATTCACAATAATGATGTTTTTGGCTGGAAATGGTAGATTTCTCCCTTTGTTCATTCATTATTTCGTTTAACAAACACTTACATGGTGTTTGTTAAATATTAACTCCTTTATTCTTCATCACAATTTTTTGAGGTAAGTACTATTATTATCCACATTTTATAGATGAGGAAACTGAGGTATAGAGAAGTTAAGTAACTTGCCTGGGATCATATGGCTAGTAAGTGGCAGAGCTGGGATTTGAACTCATGCTGTTTGGCTCTATTACTTTATTCTCTTCTGTTTTCTATGTGTGTGTCCCCTTTAGTCACTTCACTAGAATGGTTACTTCTAACACAAAAGCACTTGGTAAAAAGTTGATTTAAAAGACTTGGCCCTCTTTTATAAAATTTTAAAATTGAATTATAGGTGGACCAGACATATATGTGAAAAGATACTGCCAAAAAAATGGTAAGAAAAAAAAGAAACAAAAACACGTTTTTAAAGATTGAAGGAGTGGTACAGAAGTTTTATTTTCCCCTATTTTCTTTACTTCAAGTATGATTTACTGTGTATATAATCTTTGTAAGAGGGATGGAGGAGAGAAATGGTGATGGCAAGTAGCTTTAGATGTTATAACAACAAAGAGTCACATATTAAAATTTGGCTTTAAATTTTCCATGGTATGCCAAAAGCTTCTATATGTGATATTTGTTATAGATTTTTAAGTTTTTTTTCCGTGTTTGTGCTTGGCAAATACGATCACAGTAAGCATACTATTATTCATTTAATAATAAAATGAGTTTTGGGAACCCTGATTGTAATGGTTCATCTTCCTGAGGAGCCATCACTCTTTGTTCTCAAACCACCATTTTAAAACAGGCCTAATTCTTTGAGTGCCTTTGCTCTTCAGGTGACACTTATTAAAATTACATTTAAAAATTTGAGCTCATTTCCAACTTCTATTATTCCTTTTTCTAACACACACACACACACCCTAATGCCTACATAATTAAGGTAGTTTTAGACCTCTGAGTTACTTCACAGAATCTTGATTAAGTGAACAAACCTGCATGTTCTACTCACCCTAGGGGTTAATGCATATTTTTTAAAAAATTCAACTTTTATTTAGATTCATGGGGTATCTGTGCAGGTTTGTTACATGGATATAGTGTGTGATGCTGAGGTTTGAGGTACAAATGATCCCATCGCCCACGTAGTAAGCGTAGTACCCAATAGGTAGTTTTTCAACCCTCGCCCCCCTCTTTCCCACTGCCAACTAGTAGTCTTCAGTGTCTATTGTTCCCATCTTATGTCCATGTGTATCCAATGCTTAGTTCCCACTGTAAGTGAGAATATGTGGTATTTGGTTTTCTGTTCCTGCATTAACTTGCTTAGGCTAATGGCTTCCAGCTTGCATCTATGTTCCTGCAAAAGACATGATTCCATTCTTTTTTATGGCTGCATAGTATTCTGTAGTGTGTATATACCACATTTTCTTTATCAATTCACCTTTGATGGACACCTAGTGATGGTAGTGGCAGGCCATCTGGAGTGGCTGCTGCCATCATGCCAGCTGCAGGAGGAAGGTGTGGCTGGGGCTGCATGCTCCATGGAGCCAGTGGGAGCTAGGGACAAGTGGGAGCCCTGCCCCTTCTGAGTTGGGGTGAGAGCCCCTTGGTTGCCTCTGCAAATGCCCAAGCCATGGCTGCAGATCTGTACTCTTGCAGCCTGTGAACATGCAGGAGCCCCACCCTCACAGACACAGCTGCAGCCACCCAAGTTGTGGCTGTGGAACTGAGCTGCCTGCTCCACAGAGCAGGCAAGAGGCAGGAGACCCACTCTCCTGGGCACAGTTGCAGCCACTCAAACTGTGGCTGCAGACCTGGGCCTCCTGCTCTCCGGAGCAGGCAGAATGTCCCCCTCCACCAGCTGTGCAGCTGCAGCCATCCAAACCACAGCTGTGGACCTAGGCATCCTGAATTCCTGGGGGCCCAGGAAGCCCCCACCATCCTCACAGGCTCAGAAATGCCTGCTGCTGCCGCCTGGCTTCTCCCTGCTGTCAGCACCTGCTCCTATCTTGGAGCAAAGTTGGGGCCAAGTCTGGGTGCTATTGCAGCCTGACTGGGAGTGTACACACTCGGAGCAGTGCTGACATGCCAGTCCCCTGCCGCTTTGGCCCCCTCTGGACTTTGGGCTCTGATGAGCATAGGAGGAAAGCCAATGGGGTGCTGAGGGCAGCTCAGCACTGGCCTATAGGCACCCCTTGACAGCTACAGCCTGAGCACCATGAATGGCAGCAGGAGGCAGACAGGTTCCTGGGCTGAATAGGGTGGATCCCCAGTGAGGCCCCACCTTCAGGCCAGGGAGGGCCTGAAGGCTGGGGATTGGGCTGCCAATCCCATGGACAGGGGTGGGAACTTGTGGCACCTTTTCCAGGCCTGCCCATGGCTACCCATGGACCAATCAGCATTCACTTCCTCCCCTCTGAGGCCCATGAAAGCCCCAGGCTCAGCCAGACCTGAGCAGACATTGGGGTGACCAGCTGCAGAAAGGAACTACTCTCTGCTGATAGCTGAATAATTGCTGGGACAACTTGCCTAGCAGAGAGAAGCTACCTTCTCTGCTAGAAGCTGAACACTCATTGGTAATACAGGAGTTATTAATAAATTATTTTTAGGTGGCTAGAAAGGGTAAAAGACTTATCAGTGGAATTTTCCTTTAATAAAAAGCAGTCCCAAACCATTTCTTCTTTAACAGAAAGCATCCTAAAGAGTCTGGCATAGATATGCAAACTAGGAGCTTTTATATGTAAATGCTGGCAGCTGTACCTGGAAGCCAGATACATTCAATATGGCATGTCCCACCCTCTTTTCCTTGTCACCACATGTGCTGGTGTCATGTCAACCTCCAGGTAAAACCACGTGTACAGGTATGATGGCCACCACCAGGTAGAGGCTGTATTTGCATAATAAAATACTGTGGTGGGAGGGCCAGTTTTTTCACTGTCTATGTAAATGGCACACCTAGTCAAATCAATCCTCTAAGCCCTATGTAAATCAATCACTGCTTCCTCAAGCTTCTGTACAAAATCTATTGTATTCTGCCCCAAATCAGAGAACCTCTTTTGGGCAACCCACTTTCTCAGCATGAGGTACCCCCCGTATGTGTCTGTGTCCTGAATTCTTTCTGGACCATGACAAAGAACCAGAGTATATACCCCAGACAACAGAGCCATTTCACTGGGTCACCCTGCCTGTGGAAAGGAGCTGCCCCTGTGGTTTTCCCTGAGCTGTTCTATGGCTCAATAAAAGCTCCTCTTCATCTCGCTCACCCTCCACTTGTCTGCATACCTCATTCTTCCCGGTCTCAGCACTCACTGAATAGTAAGGCTAAAAGAGCTGTAACACAAACAGGGCTGAGACATGCCCCTTGCTTACCACATTGCAGGCAAAGAGAAGGAAAGAAGAGCTGTGGCCCTTTGGGGATCCCAGACCTGGGAGTTCCCCAAGCCAGGGTTGTGAATCCCGAAGAGGGAGTCCTGCAGTTCCTGATGTCTCCAAGCTTCCGGGCACCACTGTGTTCCCCATTGCCAGCCATAGAAGCTGCTTGCAGTGTTTCTGGTCCTACTGTAGCCTCAGATAGCAAGCTTCTGTCCCGGCACCTGGAGCTGCCCACCCTGCTGCAGCATCCGGCATGTCTGATTGTACGCAGTGGCCAGACACCATGCTTGCTCACACACCTCTCACCATTCCACGTCTGACTCACCCTTGACAGATTTGGGACCCAAGCTAGTAGCATGAGCTGAGTACAGCCTGCAAGGCTGAGTGTGTTAAACGAGCCCAGCGTGCCCAGGCAAAACTCGGACAAAGGCACCACTGGCCACAGAGGTTCTTAGCTAGAAAAACACCCCAAGGATCCTGTAACACTAGGTAGAGTCCATGTCTTTACTATTGTGAATAGTGCTGTGATGAACATAAGAGTCCATATGTCTTTTGGTAGAATGCCTTATTTTCCTTTGGGTGTACACCCAGTCATGGGATTGCTGGGTTGCATGGTGGTTCTATTTTTAGTTATTTCACTAATCCTCAGAGGAATGCAAATCAAAACCGCAATGAGATACCCTCTCACACCAGTCAGAGTGGCTATTACTAAAAATCAGAAAATAACAGATGTTAGCGAGGCTGCAAAGAAAAGGGAATGCTTATACATAAAATGTAATTTAGTTCAGCCACTGTGGAAGCAGCTGGAGATTTATTGCATAGCTTAAAGCAGGGTTTCTTAAAGCAAGGTCAGGAACTACCTGCAATGGAATCATGTGTGATACCTGTTAAAAAGGCAGATTGCTGGACTCACTGTAGGCTTGCTGAATCAAAATTTCTGGGATTGAGACCTGGGAATCTGAATCTTGAACACACATCCTAGGAGATTCTCATGCACACTGAAATTGAAGAATTGCTGTTTTAGTTACACTTCTGGTAGAGTTTCTGTAACCAATGAATTTAAATTGGGTCTTCACAAGAAAAATGCTCTAGCTTTAAATTGAGAAATGCTGTTATGTTAGCACCAACCATCATATTAGTTGTGATAATAAACAAGTAATTATAGAGGACCTAATTTGAATCTGCCCAATGTGTATTTTTGAGCAATGGCCAGAAAAAAGTCTTAAGAATATTGTGCAAAGTTAACTGGAAAGAGGGGAGATCTTGTGGTTTATAACCAGAAATGTGGGATTAAGGGGAAAAATTTGGTGATAACTGTTAAAAGGAAGGGCCAGATCTTCAAACTCTGAAAGAAAAAGAATATAAACTAGCGAAAAGTGAAAACCCCAGTTAAATTATGTAGCTGTGACACTCCTAAGGGCAGAGGCTATAAGTAATTCGGTGCTGCACTCCCTGAACCAAACGATGGCATTTTTCTTAAGATTCCCTTTTAAAAGTATGATGGAAACCGGGCTCGGTGGCTCACGCCTGTAATCCCAGCACTTTGGGAGGCTGAGGCAGGCGGATCATGAGGTCAGGAGATCGAGACCACGGTGAAACCCTGTCTCTACTAAAAATACAAAAAGTTAGCCAGGTGCGGTGGCAGGTGTGTGTAGTCCCAGCTACTTGGGAGGCTGAGGCAGGAGAATGGCGTGAACCCAGGAGGTGGAGCTTTCAGTGAGCCGAGACTGCGCCACTGCACTCCAGCCTGGGCGACAGAGTGAGACTCCATCTCAAAATAAATAAATAAAAATAAAAAAATAAAAATATAATGGAAACTCTGGACCCTACTGAAGGTTAAAAGTAGGCACTTAATACATATTTGTGAGATTAAATTGTTTACATAGTGTTATGCCTGGTTTCTTCCCTTCACTGAATGTTCTTAACTTTGACACAATTATAGACCCGTTTGCTAGAAAAACAAGTTCAGGTTTCCTGTTTTATGGTAGATGTACCTGATAGCAGTAACTTAACTTTAGCACACCCTGAGAATGACCTTGTATGGCAGACCCACCTGAATGTGTGCTTGGAGTTCGGAGCTAAGGAATATGGCAGTGGCCAATGCGGAGATTCATTCCTTATCTATGAGAAACATCTAAACCCATAGCCTGTCCTGTGAACTGTGGGCCATACAGGTGATCAAGGCCTATTGTTTTGGGTTAAATGAGGTTTGCCAGGTAAGGATTGTTAGGGGGTGGTGGTTAAGTGAAAATGCTGTATAAATATAACTGCATGCCTTTTGCAAGTGGTTGCAGTTCTCCTGATCAGCCCACTGCCAGTGAACTCTCTCCCCTGTATGTAATTGCCCCAGTAAAATTCCGTGACTCATTTGCTGATCCTGGGTCCCTTGAATCTGGTGCTATCCCCATTGGAATCAATTGGGGTTTGGCACAACACCTATTTAGGGTAAAAAGACCTATTGTACTGAACTTCCCTTCCTCCCAATCTTTTACTGAAATAATAGAAAAGATGTTAAAATAAGAATAAAATCGTAATAGTGCTAGAGAGGACATCAGCAGGTCAGATATTTTGAGAAATTATTCAAAGATAAGCAGATGTGATCAAACCAATGAAGAAGTGAAAACAGAGGAATTGAAGTCACTAGAGATGAATGTGGTTCTTCCTAAGGGAGCCCTGGGGAAGCTAGGAACTTGGCTCATCCATACAACATTAGGGAACTATGGAATACTTGTCAGGGTAACGAATTAAAGGGTGCATTCCCTATCAGCTGGTCATCCCCCACCTTCCTCTATAGACACAGGGTGGCCTCCTTCAAGATAAAATCTGGAGGAGTGCTCTCTGTGGAAATGGGGTGCTGTTTTAGGGGGAGGTCTCCTAGTATGGCTGCTGTGCCTTGAAGGGGAAGCAGAACAGACACTGTGGGACTCATATCACAGACATGGAAGGGAAATTTTAGAAGGTTGCAATCACTCCGCCCAGGAGATAGTTACACAGAAACACTCACCTCAGTCATGAGTAAATTCCTTTTATTTTTTGATATGTTCCCAGCTGCCATACCACTTTCCTGCTCACAAACGCTACAGGGTATCTGCTGCTGTAACTCCCGCCCTTATATGGAACCACAAACCAGCTCTTTCCAATCAAGTGAGAGTGTCTACTTCATACAATGGTCTTGTACCTCCTTTAGACTAACACTTCCACAGGTAACTGTACACTTTGGGCAAAATGTAGAATATGGCTAGTTGAAAGTAGTTGGAAGCAATTGAAAGAAGGTACTGGCAAGGAGTCAACATTTGAAAAAAGGGAATGGCGCTAGGTGAGTTTTTTTGTTTTTTTGTTTTTTATTTATTTTTATTTTTTTATTATACTTTAAGTTCTAGGGTACATGTGCATAACGTGCAGGTTTGTTACATATGTATACCTGTGCCATGTTGGTGTGCTGCACCCATCAACTCGTCAGCACCCATCAATTCATCATTTATATCAGGTATAACTCCCCAATGCAATCCCTCCCCCCTCCCCCCTCCCCATGATAGGCCCCAGTGTGTGATGTTCCCCTTCCCGAGTCCAAGTGATCTCATTGTTCAGTTCCCACCTATGAGTGAGAACATGTGGTGTTTGGTTTTCTCTTCTTGTGATAGTTTGCTAAGAATGATGGCTTCCAGCTGCATCCATGTCCCTACAAAGGACGCAAACTCATCCTTTTTTATGGCTGCATAGTATTCCATGATGTATATGTGCCACATTTTCTTAATCCAGTCTGTCACTGATGGACATTTGGGTTGATTCCAAGTCTTTGCTATTGTGAATAGTGCTGCAATAAACATACGTGTGCATGTGTCTTTGTAGTAGAATAATTCATAATCCTTTGGGTATATACCCAGTAGTGGGATGGCTGGGTCATATGGTACATCTAGTTCTAGATCCTTGAGGAATTGCCATAGTGTTTTCCATAATGGTTGAACTAGTTTACAATCCCACCAACAGTGTAAAAGTGTTCCTATTTCTCCACATCCTCTCCAACGCCTGTTGTTTCCTGACTTTTTAATGATTGCCATTCTAACTGGTGTGAGATGGTATCTCATTGTGGTTTTGATTTGCATTTCTCTGATGGCAAGTGATGGTTTTTTTTTAATGGCTTTTGGCCTGAGGGCGGGCTCACCTGTTTACCTGTGTCATGCAGGGGTAAAGGGTGGGGGCCGATGGCTAAAAACCCAGGTTAAAAAAAAAAAAAATCCATCATCTTGCTGGCTTGAAATACCAGAGGATAGAGTTTGGGGCATTCATCACTTCTGAAAAGTGAGAAGGAAATTCCCCTAATTGAAAGCCAAAGAAGGGGAACACTATATTCTGTATATAAATTCTGCCCAATGCTGTGCTGACCTCCACACTTTGAACTAACCATACACAGGGAAGATTCCAAGCAGCCTAAATGAAGACTAAAGGAATCGGACTGAGATTTGACTTACTGCTCATTACAGTTTTTCAGCCAATTTAACTTCCTGCTTAAAAAAAAAGTTTTTAGAGGAACAGAATAGCATCCAGAGTCTTTACAACATATTATTCCAGTGTCGAAGACACAACCCAAAATTGGTCTACATAAAAGGGAACGGGAAAACAGAACTCATATAGGAAAAGACAATGAAGACTGGTCCTGAAATGACTAAGATATTGCAATTAGCATGTGAGAATTTTAAAGCAGCTATTCAATAAGAACTTTTGTTGGGGAAACACATACATGGCTAAAAGGAAAACCAACACAAACACATACATGGCTAAAAGGAAAACCAACACTAACCATCTCCATTAATCCTCCAAGCTCTTCATTTGTGGATTATGATTTACAAGAATTTCAGAAAAAACCATAGCATCAAACAGAAGGTCCAAGATTAATAAATCCAAACAACTGAGCCCAGAGAAAACAGATAGTTTAGGGAGCAGAGGAGAACCTGAAAACATTATTAGTATCCTTAAAGATATTCAAGAGGAGATTGCGCTGATAAAGTAGTGAGGCTGCCAGGTGTGGTGGCATGTGCCTGTAATCTCAGCTGTTTGGGAGGCTGAGGCAGGAGGATCCCTTGAGCCCAGGAGTTTGAGGCTGCAGTAAGTTGTGATTGGGCCATTGTACTCCAGCCGGGACAACAGAGTGAGACCCCATTTCTGAAAACAGACGAACCAAAAACAGCCACTGTGAAAAAAGAACAATCAGTAAATACCAAAGAAAAGAATACTTGGAAGTAAAAAAGGAATAATGGATTTACTGAAGACCAAGTTGATGTTCTGGAAAATGAAATTTACTAGAATATAGAGAAATAAAATAAATGGTGGAAAATATGAGAGAAAAGTTGAGGCATGGAGGATAGACCCAAGAAATTCAAGTTCCAGAACACAATTTTTTCTTAGTTGGAGAAAGACAAGTGTCTTTAGATGGAAAAAAGTCGTGTCAGCCATATAGAATTAGACAGAAAACAAACAAAAACCCAAATACCCATGCCTAAACACAACCTGGTGAAATTTTAGAACTCTAAGCATAAAGAGAATATCTTAAAAGAATTGGGAAAAGCAAAATAGATTACTTACATTGGAATGAGAATCAGACTGATAGACTTCTCATCAGTAATCCTGTGTGTTGGAAGACAGCAGAATACTGCCTTCAACGTTTTGGTAGAAAATGAATTTCAACCTGAATATACCCAGCCAACTAATAGGTAAGTGTGAGGGCACAATGTAGACATGTTTAGATATGTTATGATCAGAATGCTTACTGTTCATGCATCTTTTTAAAAAGTTGCTTCAGGGAAATAAAAAAAAGAATACAAGAAAGAGGACACCATGGGTTGTAAAAGCATGGAAAGATGTGAAATTTTCAGAAAATAAAGTATGTTTTACAAAATTAATGCTTCTCCTTAGAAGATATAAAACCAGATATTGTTTATGGCTGACAGGATTGCCATTAGTGATTGAAACTGGTTAGGAAGACCTTTCACTTTGCATTTTATACTCTTCTGTATTATCTGCATTTATTTTTGTTTTGAATACAGATTACTTGCAGTCTTTTTTTTTTTTTGAGACAGAGTCTCACTCTGTCACCCAGGCTGGAGTGCAATGGCACAATTTTGGCTCACTGCAACCTCTGCCTCCCAGATTCAAGCAATTCTCATGCCTCAACCTTCCGAGTAGCTGGCATTATAGAGGGGCACCACCATGCCTGGATAATTTTTGTATTTTTAGTAGAGATGGGATTTCACCATGTTGGCAGGCTGGTCTCGAACTCCTAACCTCAAGTGATCCACCCATCTTGGCCTCGCAAAGTGCTGGGATTGCAGGTGTGAATCACCGCACCTAGCCACAATCAAAATTGTAACTTAACTTTTAAAATCTACCCACCTCCCCCCCTCACCAAACCTAGTAGTCCTTATCTTCTAAGCGTGTTAACAAATTCCTCCTAAAGACATTTCATAAGAAGAGGAGCTAGTCCATTTAGTTTAGGATAGTTTTGGAAAAGGTTTGGGCTGCTACTAAGATAAACTTACAAATAAAAGCATTTCAGAAAAATCTTTCAATTCAACTGCACACAAAGATGGTAAGATGTAGACACAAAATAAAAATGATTTTTATTTCTTCACAATAATCTGAAAGTGGATTTTACAAATTATAACAAAGAACATATTCTCTCTGCTTCAAAAAGATTGTCATCTAGTGATCAAAAGCAGAACTGTCCAATATGGTAGCCACTAGCCATATGTGGCTATTGAGACTTGAAAGTCTGCATTGAGATGTGCTGCAAAGGTAAAATGCACATGAGATTTTAAATACTTAATATGAAAAAAATATAAAATATCTCATTAACAATTTTTAATCACACATTGAAGTGATACTTTAGATACATTGGGTTAAACCATTTTTATTATTATAATTAATTTAATCTTTGCATTTTTACCTTTTAAAAATGTGGCTATTAGAAAATTTAAAATTACATTTGTGGCTTTTAGGTGTGGCCCTCATTCTACTTCTATTAGACAACCCTGGCCTAAAACACCAAAATGTTGCACACATCCATTATTGCTCAAATGAGATTTCTGAAAAGAGTTTTTAAAAAACAAAATGGTAACAGTCTGGCTCATTTACTAAGAAATCTCCCTGGGAATGGAGAAAGAATCACTGCTAACATACTAGAACAAGATAGAAAGGAAGTTGGGAGAGTAGAAAACATGACTGATTTTTTCATGTTTTCATGAAACGTGAAAGAAGGGAGAAGAAATATCAATTCTAAAATAAAAAAAAGATTTGTTGGTTGAATGACTTCCAGTAAAATGTTTGCCTCTAATGCTTGCACTCTTCTAAAGGCAAAAATTCTTCTTTTTATTATCATACTTTCTTAATGCAATGCCATTCTATCTAGGAATATCCCACCTACAATTCTTCCTTAGTACTTTCCTGTGTATACATTGCTGAGTTTTTTATGCTAAGGAATGTTCCTCCATTGATGTGATAATTACTGCCTTATTCTCATCCTGTTCAAAGCGTCTATAGTAGTTCAAATGAGAAATACATTTCGAAGCAGAGGTGACCTCAGTTCTAGTGATTGTCTTTCAAGCTGTATTTATTATCAGGGCAACTGGACTGATTATCCCTGACCCATCTGAAAAAGTCACTTTTATCATCAGAAAGAATTTACATTCTCTCTTGTTGAAGTGATTCGATTAGCTTATTTCCTGAGAAAGATTACAGTACATTCGTGCTCTCTGCTTTATCACTATAGAGCATTTGTCAGCTGTGATTTTCTACTCTGCTATGAAAGATGAAAAACAATTACAGTGTTTATCAACAAAATAGCTCTGTGGAAAGTAGAAAAAACAAACCAAGTTGAGAGTGAGAGTTTTCTTTACAATAATCAAAATCGATGACAGAAGGAAGAGAAATGGGGATGTTAAAAAATCCCTCAGAACCAACAGAAAACAGAGGTCCTTTTAGTTACTGGCAGTGTTACGGGACCCCACCACTTGCCAGGGGTTTCCGCCCTATAGTCCCTTCTGCAATCCCCGGAAATATGTACAGGAAAGGGGTCCCGATCCAGGTCCCCAGAGAGGGTTCTCGGATCTTGCACAAGAAAGAATTCAGGGTGAGTCTGCAGTGCAAAGTAAAAGCATGTTTATAAAGAAAGTAAAGTAGTTAAAGTACAGCTACTCCATAGACAGAGTAGGATGTTCCCAAAAGTAAGAGGAGGAATGCGTCCACCCTCTGTAGTGCTAAATGCTCTATAGTGATAAAGCAGGTACAATGCTGTATCTATAGGGAGATGTGCTCTGCTACGAGGGTTTGTGATAAAGGATTGATTTCTTAATTACTATATTTTGCAAGAATCAATATTATTATCTTTAAAGCAAAATTAGAAATGCCTTTGTTTTCCAGATATCGGGATATCTGGACACTCCCAAGTCTGGGTCTGTTTAGTAAACATTATTAATTTGTTCCCTTAACCATAAACATCTAGAGGCTGGGAATACCTACGTTTCTGGAAATGTAGCCCAGCAAGTCCCAGCCTCATTTTGCTAGCCCTCACTCCGGATGGAGTTGCTCTGGTTCACATGTCTCTGACAGCAGGATTAAAAGATAATATGGGCCAGATGTGGTGGCTCACGCCTGTAATCCCAACACTTTGGGAGGCTGAAGCGGGCAGATCACCTGAGGCCAGGAGTTTTGAGATCAGCCTGACCAACGTGGTGAAACCTCGTCTCTACTAAAAATACAAAAATTTGCCGGGTATGGTAATGCGGGCCTGTGATCCCAGCTATTCGGGAGGCTGAGGCAGGAGAATTGTTTGAACCCAGGAGGCAGAGGTTGCAGTGAGCCAAGATCACTCCACTGCATTCCAGCCTGGGTGACAGAGCAAGACTCTCTCATAAACAAACAAACAAACAAAAAATGATATGGAAAAAGTGTTGTGAAAGCTCTTACTTTTACATTCTACCAACTCTGTATAAGGTCGGTGTTGGAGTCAAGCCATTAATCATCACAATTGGGATGGACAATTTAGCATCTAGGTCAGTGATTAGCAAATAATAGTTTTCTCATCCATGTTTGTTGAATTAGCATAAGATATTGTGGCTTACGTACTGGTATGGCTGGCTACTTTATCAAGGCAGTAATTTGCCCTTTATTCTTGCTGCTCTAGATATTTTTCCCTTTCCCAAGCTAAGAAGGTAGCCACATCTTGTGTTTTTTGTTTTTACCTAGGTGTTTTTTGTGTTGCATCAGGAAGCAGACATTGCCAAGCAAGAGAAGACAACTCCTTCTTAGCCTTTTGTTTGCAATAACCTTGGCTCAGTGAGAGTTATGTAGAAAGTAAGTGCTTGGAACTTAACAGGTAGAAACTGTTGGACCCAAGGGGAGAGGAAGATTCCTGAAACTAACAGATGGAGTCGGGTTCTGGGAGGCGTTGGGGGCGATTCTGTGCCAGGCAAAAGTATCACCCCAGGACTGCACAGTCTCAGGCTGGTGGACTCCAAGAATATAGTCCTGGGAGCAATGGCACAGATATCCCCTGCCTACCATCAGAAGACCATGTGGGCAGGGATGGTGAACTTCACAGAGACTAGCATGGACAGAGGTCTAGAGGACTCTTCTCTGACTCCTCCCACCAGCTATACTCTGGGACCTTTAGTTGAACCTGAGGAGGTAGAGAACCCTACTGAGGAGTGAGATTGAATGTCCCACCAACTGAATGGCTGGTGGTTCAGGGCAGATTAAAAGTGTTTAGCATACATTTTCAACTTGCCACAATACTACCATCCTTGACAGTGCTTGCTTGGTCAATGACTATCTAGAGCATAAAATGAAAAATTATTCACAGTATATGAGAGCTAGCTGTGACTTCTATGTTCATCTAATTCAGATTCTTCATTTTTAGGTTAGGAGACCAAGCTAAAAGATATAAAAGAACTTGGCCAGGTGTGATGGCTCATGCCTGTAATCTCAGTGTTTTGAAAGGCCAAAGTAGGAGGATTGCTTGAAGCTAGGAGCTCAAGACCAGCCTGAGCAACATAGTGAGATCCTGTCTCTACAAAAAATTAAAAAATTAGCTGAGTGTGATGGTGTGCACCTGTGGTCCTAGCTACTTGGGAGATTGAGGTGGGAGGATTGCTTGAGCCCAGGAGTTAGAGGTTGCAGTGAGCTATGATCATGTCACTATACTTAAGCCTGGGTGACGGAGTGAGACCATGAGTCTGGGGGGAAAAAAAAAGATATAAAAAAATCTGTTCTAAGTCATGAGCCCAAAGCCAGTGCAGGGCTGAGACAGTGGGCTGTCAACCCTCAGTCCACTTTTCTTTCTACCTCACTACTTGTAAAATTCAGTCTACTTTTTTTTTTCTACTTCACTACCTGTACAATTCAGACATATTGTGGCAATTAGAATATACTATCATTTCATTAGGGCTAGACTAGCCCGTATGAAAGTAAGATCTTACAATTTTAAAATGCAGTAACAATGGAAACTTAAAAAATATCCAGATCTGATAGTGGAGGTATCTGATAGTGGCCATGTGTATTTTCCATTTACTCCCCACTATAGAAATTGTGAGCAGATGACCTGAGTCATATATAAAGTGGGTGATGCTACAGTTTCTGAGAATTAAATACCCCTTCTGTAGGCATTTTAAATATGGATATGTGTATGTATGTGTGTTAATATATAGACACACATCCAGAAATCTTTCCGCTGTCAAACGCTGGGTAGAAATTTCTTTTTAGTTGTGTGTGTGTGTGTGCGCGTGTGTGTGCATGTGTGTGTGTATGTATATTAAACCTAATTAATAGCTAAATTAAAAGTTTATTTATAATTTGTGATTGGGTCTTCTTTTCATAAGAATCACCCTGTATGGGTCGGGCGCGGTGGCTCACACCTGCAATCCCAGCACTTTGGGAGGCCGAGATGGGCGGATCACGAGGTCAGGAGATGGAGACCATCCTGGCTAACACCGTGAAACCCCATCTCTACTAAAAAATACAAAAAAACTAGCCGGGCGAGGTGGCGCACGCCTGTGGTCCCAGCTACTCGGGAGGCCGAGGCAGGAGAATGGCGTAAACCCGGGAGGCGGAGCTTGCAGTGAGCTGAGATCCGGCCACTGCCCTCCAACCTGGGCGACAGAGCAAGACTCTGTCTCAAAAAAAAAAAAAAAAAAAAAAAAAAAAAAAAAAA
>NC_045435.1:154740364-154873658 GCF_002776525.5 Piliocolobus tephrosceles | reverse complement strand
AAAAAAAAAAAAAAAAAAAAAAAAAAAAAAGATTCACCCCGTATAATACTACTTCTAGTCTAACTTCCCCCAATATCCAGTATTTTTCTAATCTATGTCTTTGTCCACCTTCTCATCCTTCGCTCTTTGCAGGTAAAAGGCTGATTGGAGTTTGGCTTCTTATTTCTCTCCGGACAACTGTGGCGGAGAATACAACCATCCTATGCATAACAGCCTCTTTCTAGCTGAACGAGCAGCCTGCACTATCACTCCATGATGAGAAGACCTAGGTAACCTTGGTGTTCATTCATCTGTCAGTCCAGCAGCTGTCTGTGGGTCCCTGTGAGTTCAGACCCTGCTCTAGGCAGATTCGAAAGGCAGGGTGTGAGGACGGCAATGCCCACATGGCAAAAGCCTGTCCTTTAGATGTGGCACCACTGAGAGATGCTGTGTCACAGGAGGTTGGTGTGGCTTATCCAGCTGTCTGTTCAGATGTTCCCATAGGAGTCTCTCTGCCAGCAGGTTCCACGGCGAATGTGGATAAACAGCAGTACCATTAGGACAGCAGATATCAGGCAAAAGGCAACAGCAAAGATGACCTTTAGAACTGTAGGAAAATAGGAAAAGTATTAATGTAAAATTAATGCATTAGGAAAATATGAAGATCACATGTGAGTGTTGCTTTCTGCCTTAATTGCAAATTTCAGAAGAGTTTCTAAAGAGGCCTTGAAATCAGCATTGTGTGTGGTAAAAAGAGCACAGGACTAGGAGTCAGGAGGTGACCTAGGTTCCAGTTCCTGCATAACCTTTGACCCTTGAGATTCAGCTCTCCACTGAAAAGGGAGGGTAACTAACTGAAGTACTTCTAAGGCCTCTTATAGCACTAACTTTATGCATTTTTTTATAGTTAAATTACCAATTGTCCATGATCTCAGGATCAAAGGAAATTCTGAATGCTCAACTGCAATCAACTGGATCTAAAAGAAATGAAATCTTTCGATTCTTAAATTTGATTTTTAGGTAAATATTTGTTAGGAGATCTTGCGCACATTTTATCTATGGCAAACATTTCTAGCATAACTGTACTATTGCTAATATGCACCTTTGTTTACACATATTCCTTTGATAGCTGACCAGTAAAAGCAGATATTTGGGGCCATTTCTTAATGAGATGCTAATTCATTATTTCATCTGGAAAGTTACTCTCCTACACATGCACCCTAGTCCACTATAGTACACACATCAGAAACACCAGTTTGTACCATCTCTAAATGTATGTCTTTTCGTTGTAAAAATATAGGGTTTCTTGTTGGCTTAGGCAATGGGAGAGCAAACATCCCTCTGATCCCATCACCTCTTTCTACAGAACCCTAGTGCACCACAGAACACAGGTGAAAATCACTGACTTCACCTGACATTATCATTAAGAGAATGAGGAAAATAAGAAGCAGAGCAATTAGATAATCTGGTTATGGTTATTGGGGTTGGGATCTTTTCAGTCTCATGATTTTAAAAACCATCTATTCAGTAATTACTTCCAAATATAAATCTCCAGCTCTGACACCTATCTTAAGCGCCAGACTCGTATATCCAATTGTATACCTGATATGTTTCTTTAGATAGCTAATAGGCATTTCAATCTCAAGTCCAAAACTGAACCCTTGATCTCCCCATCCTCATTCTCCACACCAAATCTGCTCTTCCCAGAGCCTTCCCTCATCTCAGTTGATGGGAACTCCCTTCTTCTGTTGGCTTAGGATAAAACTCTTGGAGTCTTTTTTAACTCCTTTATTTTTCTCACAGCTTACGCTATCAGCAAATCCTATTGGTCCTACCGAAAAATATATTCCAGCGCTGACTTCTTTTCTTCTCTGACGCCCCCGTGCTTTGAACCACCATCATCTTTTGCCAGGATCACTATAATGGCCTCCTAACTTGTTGCCTTGTTTCTGTCTATCCTTTCACCTTTGTAATTTTTTTTTTTTTTTTTGAGACAGAGTTTCACTCTGTCACCCAAACTGGAGTGCAGTGGCATGATCTTGGCTCATGCAGCCTCGACTGCCCAGGCTCGAGTGATCCTCCTACCTCACCCTCCCTAGTAACTGGGACTACAGGCATGCACCCCCATTCCTAGCTAGTTTTTGTATTATTTGTAGAGATGGGGTTTTGTCATGTTGCCCGGGCTGGTCTCGAACTCCTGAGCTCAAATGATCCATCTGCCTCAGCCTCCTAAAGTGCTGGGATTACAGATGTGAGCCATCACACCTGGCCACAAGGCCACAATCCTTTTTTTGTGGGGGGGAGATGGAGTCTGGCTCTGTTGCCCAAGCTGGAGAGCAGTGGCGCCATCTCGGCTCACTGCAACCTGTGCCTTCCAGGTTCAAGGGATTCTCCTGCCTCAGCCTCCCAGTAGCTGGGATTACAGATGCCTACCACAATGCCTGGCTAATGTTTTTTTTTTTTCTTTTTGTATTTTTAGTAGAGACGGTGTTTCACCATGTTGGCCAGGTTGGCCATGAACTCCTGACATCAGGTGATCCACCCACCACCACCTGCACCTCCCAAAGTGCCGGGATTATAGGTGTGAGCCACCGCGCCTGGCCCACAATCCATTTTTAACATAGCAGTCAAATGACTTCAAGTCAAATCATGCCACTTCTCTCCTTAAAACAAAGTCTGCAATGAATGCTCATCTCAATCAGAATAAAAGCTGCAGTTCTAATGATGATGGTTTATGAAGATCCACATCATCTGTCCCCTATGAGTCCCCTCAGATTTCTTCTCCTATCACTCTACCTTCACTCACTCACTTCTGGCCTCATAATCCTTAGGCTGTTCTTCAAACATGCCAAGCAAGCCTGCCTTAGTGACTTTGCTATACCTGTTATCATGGCCTGAATGCTCTCCCACACATCCCGTGCTTTCTTTGCCTAAATCTCATCTCCGTGAGACCGTCCCATTTAAAAGTGCATCTTGTACATCCTCTTTCACTTCCACCCCATATTGGCCATTGTGATCCTCATCTTCCAAAACATTTATTATGCTTATTATTTGTTATCTATCCCTCTCTCCTTCTAATAGAATATAAGCTTCACAAAGGCAGGAACTTTTGTCTTTTTTGCTCATGAATGTATCCCAAGCACTCAGAACAGTATCTGACACGTAACAAGCACTAATAAATATTTGTAGAAAAACATAATGACTTGGAACTTATAAGTTCCCAACTCTTAGCCCAGTATTTTCTGATGATGCCAGGATGCTTCTTAGCATCATGAAAAGGTGACTTTAAGTTATACCCTGAGAGACAGTCTCATTAGAACTGCAGATGGATTTAATATAAGTTTAAGTGAATTAAATGAAATAGAAGAAGGAATGAAAGGACTCAATGGAAATGAGGAAGGCAGATACTAGTGATCCTTAAAAATCTGTTTTCATGGCTGACTCTGTATTTAGAAATTTATTTTCAGTTATTTTTATGGACTGTGTTGTCATAGCAGTCCTATGGAACATGCTTTTCTGCTCTTTATCTTTCCTTCTTTCCTTTCTAGACATTGATGGGCACACATGTACCAGGTAGGCTGTGCTGGGTGCTGAGGTTCCATAATCTTTGCCCTTGAGGAACTCAATGTCTAGCAGGAGAACCAGATAGATAATTACAAGATACTGTGATAACTACTAAAATGGAGGTGCAAAAGAAATGCTATTGAAACAAAGAGAAAGTTGCAGTCAACAGAGTGTTTTCTATTTGAAAAATAAAGAGTTTGGAAAGTCTTCTGAGAATTGAGCTAGCCTGCCAGGTGAGTAAGACTTTGCCATGAGACAGAGTTTCACAAGGGCATGTTTAGGACATAATGAGAAGTTACATGTGACTGGAATACAGACTTCAGGGAGGTGAAACCATATGGGTAAATGGGGGGCCAGTTTTTTTTTGTTTTTGTTTTTGTTTTTTGAGATAGGGTCTCACTCCACTGCTCAGGCTGGAGTGCAGTGGTGCAATCACTGCTCACTGCAGCCTCAACCTCCTGAGCCCCGGTGATCCTCCCACCTCAGCCTCCTGGGGGAAGCTGGGACCACAGATGCGTGCCACCATGCTCGGCTAATTTTTTTGTATTTTTTGTAGAGATGGAGCCTCACTATGTTACCCAGGCGGGTCCCAAACTCTTGGGCTCAAGTGATTCTCCCACCTCGGCCTCTAAAGGTGCTGGGATTACAGGCATGAGCCACTGTGCCTGGCCAGGGGCCAGTTTTTAGAGTGCTCGGTTTGACATGGGGCAAATGGAAGTCATCAGCAATTATTACACATGGAAGTGATAGAGCCCACTCTGTGTTTGTTTGTTTGTTTGTTTGTTTTGAGACAGAGTTTCACTCCATCGCCCAGGCTAGAGTGCAATGGCACAATCTCGGTTCACTGCAACCACTGCCTCCCAGGTTCAAGCAATTCTCCTGTCTCAGCCTCCCAAGTGGCTGGGACTACAGGCGTCTGCCACCACGCCCGGCCAATTTTTGTATTTTTAATAGAGACGGGGTTTCACCTTGTTGGTCAGGCTGGTCTCAAACTCCTGACCTCAGGTGATTCATCCACCTTGGCCTCCCAAAGTGCTGTGATTACAGGCGTGAGCCACCGTGCCTGGCCACCCACTCTGTGTTTAAGAAAAACAAAGCTGTGGAAAAGATAGGATGGTGGAGACACGTTAGGCCTGATAGAGAATTATTGAAAATACCTTTAATAAGACACTGAGGGCTTAGAACTGGAACTGTGGCCCTAGGAATGAAAAGGAGGGAATTCAAGAGATGCTCCTGCAGTAGAATTAACAGGCTTTAGTAACAGGCTATGTATACTGGTAAGGGAGGAGCTGTGGTCAAGGCAATCTTGTGGCTTCTTGTTTGGGTGACTGAGAAGATAAATTGAGATTGGGACCACAAAAAAATTGGTTTGGAGTAGAGAAGATAATTCATTTTGTCTCCAGTGTGGGATTGAGACAGGTTATTATCCTGACAGAGACTATCAGTAGGTAGCTTGACAAAACAGGTCAATAATTCTACAGTTAGATGTGGAAATAAGGATTGTAGATATAGAAGACAGAGGCCTGGGTATACTGGCTCATACTGAATGTGGAATGGGGAACCTGAGAACAAATAAAAGACTCAGGTGAGCACACGTGCTTTCTCTCCCTGTGATATTTATTTATCTATTTTTAAATGATATGCTTCTTTGTATTGTAAAATATTTCAGGAGTTTGGCAGAGCATTGTCCTAGACACTGAGAAAAGAGAACATGATCAATTGTATCTTACTACAAAGAGATCTAGTACAGGTAATGACTGAAAAGGGTCTTCTTAAAACAAGAAGCCAGTTATGGCATCTGTCCTCTCCCTAAAACCTTTCCATGAGCACAACAGCTCAACTTGACCTGTGGAGCACTTAGTGCTTGGCTCTGCAGCCTCAGCCGTCCACACATTCACTAGCCTTTTTCCAGTTCCCAAAGTGCTCTATGCTGCCTTAAGCCTCTTGGCCTTTATGCATTCTCTTCTTTTGTCTATAACATCCTCCTCTCTCCTCACCTTCATTCACCTGCTTAGTATCGTTTCTCCTTCAGGTTTCAGTTTGAACATCACTCCTCCAAGAAGCCTCCTCTGACCCATTAGGCTAACTGCCTGTGCTGTATTTTCTCCTGTATGCCCTTCATCTAGAATTCACCATACTTTGCTGTTAGGGCTGATTTAATTATTTATTTCCTTGTTCACCCCTCCTTTCTCCATAAGGTCTGCAAGCCATATGGGGACAGTCTTCTTGTCTGCTGCTGTTTACTCGGCGAGCTTAATGCTTGATACATAGGAAAATATTGAGTACATAATAGGTACTCAGTAAATCTATGGCTTATTAAATAATCATGTATCTTGACCCACCAATCCTATTTTTGGAAATTGGTCTAAGAAAGTAGTCTATAAGATACCGTGGAATGAAAAGTGAGTATGATATGGTAGAAATAGGATATTGGAAAGTGTTCGGCTTGAATCCTGATCCTATTACTTGTGGCATGTTATCCTCTGAGGTTCAGTTTTCTTCCCTGTAAATTGGGGATACTAATAGCTGCTTCACAAGGAAAGAAAGGCCACTGAATTAGACACTGACAGCTTTCAAAAGAGAAGTTTTTAAAAAAAGACAGAAGGGTGGACATAATTTTACAGAATAGTTAAGGCATAAGATGGATGTGAGAAAATACCACAAGAACATGTAAATCATTAGTTCAAGAAAACTGGGATTGAAGAGAGTGAGGTGGAATAAGCACTTGAGGGTGTTTTGATGAGAGGATATTTGGGCATTTTCATAGTATAAGGGAAGGAGCCAGTGCAGAGGAAGAAAGTGAAGTTAGCCAAAAGATTCCCTGGGGTCCTGAGGAGACTGTGGAGATGGGCTCACACTCATAGTGAGGTCAGCCCATGCAGGGAGGAACGTGGTTTCTTGAGGGACAGCAGCAAAGGAAGGTTAAAGCTACTGAGGTATTTTTGAGGTTGTGAGAGTAAAACTTAAAAGACTTATCAATAGATTATCTTGTTTATAAGAATAAAGAAAACAAAATGGAATCAGACATTTGGGACAAACAGGCCTTCCTGCAGGGAGTAGGAAAAGTGTTCAGTAGAGGTGAATACATTTACCAAGAAATGTTGACTCAGTCGAGGATGGAATGAAATGTCAACATTCATCGTTTGAAATGGTGACAATAGGCTTGGACTTTTGCTTGCTTCAGCTCTACTCACAGATCAGAATGAAAAAACCACGTGACTGACTTCATCTAGAGGCTTAGGTATTGGTGTGGTGAGCAGTGTATGGGACAGGTCAGCATTATAGCTGTCAGAATTGCCTAGGTTTAGGGCAGTAGTGGAGTGAGGAGCGAATCGGAGCATACCAAAGCAAGTTGCCAATGTCTTTAGCAAATGATGAGATGTATTCCAAGAAACTGAAGATAATGGCAACAAGAATGAGGAAACAGGTGTTATAATCAGATGGCCTCATCTTTGAGGAAGGAGCGGTGCTGGATATCATTGAACAAGGGATATGATTGAACAAGGGCTTTTAATAGCAATGGAGGAACATGAGAATGCCAAAGCAACTATGCTGAAAACAGAAGTCAAATAGTACAGACATGTTGGCACGTACAAATGTGTAGATGGCCAATGATTGGGTCTCTACAGTATAGTCACTTTTGAGGCTCATTCATAGCTTCTCTCTCTTATTTATAAATAAACTGAGTTCCAGGCTTCTGACATCTGAGCCCAGCCACAAGGACGTCAGGCTAGGTATGCAGGGCTGAACATGTATTCAGTTAGCAAATAGTGATTGAAGGCACAAGGTTCTAGGCATTGTCTACTGGCTAAAGACTAAAGAGGAAACATGTATGGTTCCTGCCTTTAAGAAGCTCAGGGTTGAATCTTGGGCATGTGTATTTGTGCTGTAGATTCTCAGCTTTACAAAGATAATGAGAGACAACTGGGACTTCCCACCGGTAAGTCTCCTTCTTGTGAAATAATTAGAGTTGGACATTGAGATAGGGGGTGGGAGAGCACTAGTGAAGAAAGTCTGAATGTGTTAGTAAAATTTTGAAATTAAAGAAGCAGTTTGACAAATTTCATTATTTTCAAACAACGTGCTACGGCCTTAGACTTGTGAATTTTCCAGCAAAGACTCTGGTGAATTTAATTGATATGATCTGGATTCTGGTTAATTGAGTCTACTGGCACTAGCTAAAAACACTGTTTATAGTTGTGGGTAGAATTTCATGGGTGGAACCCCCTACTCTAAGGAGTAGGGTTGCAAAGTATCTTGTATATATAGGACATATCCTATATTTAATGATTTTTGTCTTGCTTCCTGTATCGGCTTTTTCAGAACATCCTAAGTGTCCTGTATTCTGTTTTTTTTTTTTTTTCCCCAATGAATTACAAAAATTTGGCAGTTACAGCCATTTGTCAAATTTATCTCGGCATCCTGTACTTTTATTTGCTAGATTTGGTGGCCCAACTAATGAGCTACTCAACCCCTAGTCTTCCATGTTTCAACCTTCTCTGCAACATCTCTCTTCTAAGGTGAGTGGCCACCCAGCCTAATGGGAACTTCTGATCTCAGGAGTTTCCCAACACTGAATGAAAATCTGTCTCCCTGACATTTTTACCTGCTGCCCCTAGCATCTCTCTTTAAGATTATACTGAATAAATCAAATCTTTTTCTTTACAGAAGTTCAAATATTGAACTCACTGTATTAGAGGCCACATCATGTCACAGACTCTTAACAAACTTTCTATGAGCCCAAACCAGTGGCGTGCTGGTAAGATTTGTAGCATTTAATTTCTTTGGTGAAAATACTCCCGCCACATTGGAGCTGCCCAAGTGAAGTGGCTGAACTGAGAGTTGGGAACTGATGTACACATTCCACTCTTGAGATCTGTATGAGCGGGCTGCAGCACATCAACCCTTACATTTTTCTTTTTATTGACATTTTTTGCTGCTTACTCATATTTCACTCTACCTACATATTAAATTGTTATTTGTGTTTTGTGAGGGAAAGAATTCTACGAACATACCGCAGGTAGATTTGACAAGAGGAGGTGAGAGACTATGGAGAATGAAGAAGAGGGTAGGGTAAAAAATAACTCCTAAGTTACTAGGTATTGCTGCTCATCAAGATAGACAAGAGTAGGTTCAGGAAGAAAAGGTAACCAATTTATTTATTTTTTATTGATTGATTGATTGATTGATTGAGACAGAGTCCCGCTCTGTCGCCCAGGCTGGAGTGCAGTGGTGCGATCTCAGCTCACTGCAAGTTCTGCCTCCTAGGTTCACGCCATTCTCCTGCCTCAGCCTCCTGAATAGCTGGGACTACAGGTGCCCGCCACCACACCCAGCTAACTTTTTATATTTTTAGTAGAGACGGGGTTTCATAGTATTAGCCAGGATGGTCTCAATCTCCTGACCTCATGATCCACCCGCCTCGGCCTCCCAAAATGCTGGGATTATAGGCCTGAGCTACTGCGCCTGGCCAAAGATAACAAATTTATATATCAATTGGGCAAATATTTATTGAGCACCAATCCATGCCTGGCGTAGATACTTCTAGGTACTGAGGACAGATAGAGCAGGGAACACACCAGATAAAATCCTTGTGGAGTTGATATTTTATCTTTTTAGAAATGGCCCATTGAATGAAACCTGTGGGACTCTCTTTGGAGACTGAACCTTCTGATGAGTAACTTTCCTCTCCTTTCCAGCTTTAAGGCACTAGGACATCTGATAAATACTTTTCTAGTACCTTGCACCACACCATTAAAGTTCTCCATCCAAACTTATTTTTTATTTTTTATTTTTTTAGACAGAGTCTCACTCTGTTGCCCAGGCTGGAGTGCAGTGGCACGATCTCAGCTCACTGCAACCTCCGCCTCTGAGTTCAAGTACTTCTCCTGCCTCAGCTTCCCAAGTAGCTGGGACTACAGGCATGTGCCACCAAACCTGGCTAATTTTTGTATTTTTAGTAGAGATGGGGTTTCACTATGATGACCAGGCTGGTCTTGAACCCCTGACCTCAGGTGATCTTCCCACTTCGGCCTCCCAAAGTGCTAGGATTACAGGTGTGAACCACCGCACCCGGCCTCAAACTGATTTTACATGACGCAGTTGCTACCTTCCGCAGAAAGCCTTCCCTGACCTTCCTTACTTCCCCCACTCCAAATCTGGGTAACTCTTGTTCCCACAGTAACCTGTGTAGTCATAAGACACAGCCCTGGTTTTTCTGTGTTGTACAGTATGTATCTCTTTACTTCCCTAGTATATTGTGCACTTCCTGAGGGTGTTTCCTCAGCAAATTCCATCTTAAATAGATGAGGCAGAGCCATCCACAGCTTTGCCTTTATCTGAAGTGGTAAAGTCCAAACTACATTTTCAATGTAAAATGTTCATTTAAGCCAGTCAAATCATTTTACTTTATATTAATATTTTCCATCTTGTTACACTAAAACAAAAACCTCAGACACAAAGGGAGCTCCTGAAATCTGCCTAGAGGAATTTTATTCTAATTAAACACACACACATATGTTTTTTAAAGTTCATTATAAAAGCCATGCTTTTGAACTTCCTAATAATGACTTTATTCACTGTTTTACATTTGGCTCACTGCTAGAAGACAGTTACAAGCATAGGAAATGGACCCAAGGACAAACATTTACGTGGGAAGGAAATAACACAAAGAAGCATATCAATCGATGTCTTTGTCAGTCATGTGACCAACCAGGAGTGGAAGTGGCTTTGCTCTAGATTCTGGCATCCAGTAGAAACCATCTCTAGAAACCATCTCATCTTTATCCATAATGGTAACAGAGCACGGTGTTCTCTAGATGCATGTAGATCTGCCACATGGCAAACCTATAAGACTCTTAAGAATGTCATTTGAACACGATTTCTTCTTGCAAATTGGGCAGTTTCAGCAGGACCTGTAAGTTTGCTTAGGTTTTCTGAAGATACCGGCATTAAAGACTTAGACTTACACATTCCTTTTGTCCTGCTGACATATTTCATAACCACATTCTCAACATTCCAATAAGTTTTGAACTTGGAGGCGCTTAGAACATAATTACATTTCTAATAAGTTTTGAACTTGCAGGCACTTAGAACATAATTACATTTCTAATTTTGTTTCAGTTTGATATGTGTCACTTCCTTCCTTCCTTTTTTTTTGGTAGAGACAGTGCCTCACTGTGTTGACCAGGCTGGTCTTGAACACACCAGGCCTAAAGTGATCCTCCTGCCTCAGCCTTCCAAAATGCAGGGATTACAGGTGTGAGCCACTGTGCCCGGCCTATACTTCCTTTCTTAAATCAACTGTTTATTTATTTATTTATTTATTTATTTATTTATTTATTTATTTATTTATTTATTGAGACAGGGTCTCAGTCTGTTGCCCAGGCTGGAGTACAGTAGTGCACTCTTGGCTCACTGTAGCCTTGACCTCTGGAGCTCAAGTGATCCTCCTTGAGGACTATAGGCACACACCACCATGCCCATCTAATTTTTTGTATTTTATGTAGAGACGAGGTTTCACCATGTTGCCCAGGCTGATCTTGACCTCCTGAGCTCAAGTGATCCTCCCATCTCAGACTCTCAAAGTGCTGGGATTATAGGCGTAAACCACCATGCCTGGCCTTAAATCAACTTTAGAGTCAACATCTATTATCACTGGAGCTTCTAGAGAAACTCCATCACGTAGTGCTCTCTTTCCTGATGTGTTGTGCCCAAACAGCTTGTTCTCATCAGATGACTTATTTGCTATGATGTCTATACTTCAAGAGCCGCTATATGTATTACATACATCAAATCTTTCTGTAAAGTTTGATTTTTGTTTCTATAAAAGGAAAATAAATGTTCTAGGACCAAGGAAAGAGTTTTTAAATTTTTAGTTCTGTAGCCTCATCTATTTTAACAGAAATATAAAAACAGATAGTAGCAGTTTTCCAGCGGAGAAAACTTTCCAAATGTCTCCACTGTATCTCCTTTCTTTGCCTCTCCTTGAAAGAAGGCTGGAACTGATGGGTAAATTGGTTTTTTGCCCATCAGCCTATTCACATCTTTCCTTCCTTGCTCCTACCCTAGATTGTGCTTTATTTTTTTTTTTTTGAAATCTGTTCCATTTCAGACATTTAAAGAACAGCCTTGTCTAATCCTGCTCAAGCAAAATCTCAGAATCCTTAAATACAAAAGGTCCTGTGTGGCCAGTCATATAGTTTATGGCAACTCCATGAACTTTGAACTAAGTTTTATCTCTGATTATATTTGGGACTGCTGCCCCTTTACATTAACACTGAAAAACAAAACAAAACTTAGACAAGTTTTATGGCAAGTGGGGGCAGGGTCAGGTGAAGAGGTAGGAATTGCCTGAGGTTGGGGGTCCTTAAAACATACAATAATCACCCAAAGCCCATTTTCCTCAAAGCTGGGGGTAATGGCTAAAGTACGTTCTGAAAGCATCATCTGCCCTGAGAAAGGGCAGCTATTCTTTCTGCAGGGATCTCTGTGCACACTAATCTGTACTCTCCTCAGTACCTTGATGACTGTTTGTGGTCATACACTCCGTGGACCAGTCTTGAGGGATCACAGGGCCAACCAGCTCAGCAAACCTCTCCAGAGGACAGCTGGGGCTGCAGCCAGGTAGTGTGAGCGGATACGGCTCATGCTGCGTCTCATTTCGATAGTACATCTCCACAAAGTACTCCCTGGCAGACAAAGGCAGAGGAGAGAGCTCTGTTAGTTCTGTGTTGTTGAACTGCCACTGAATTTCTTTCCACTTGGACTATTACATGCCAGTTGAGGGACTAATGGAAAAACTTATGGGGAGATTTTAGCCAATTTAGGTGTGTAAATGTCGGGAGACTGGGGCAGGTGGGACCGATTTGCAGGGTGGAAATGGGAGGGCTTGTTAGGTGAACAGGGACATAGGAGGTGGGCACCAGGATGCAAAATCAGAGGAGGTGGTGAGAAGTGATGGTTGCAGGGAGCTGGGTGTGACTTTGAGCCTTTGGATAAGAAGTGGGAGGCAGGTGGGGGTGTTGGGTTTTCCTTCTCCTCCTCCCTTCTTTGTAGGCTTTTCATTTACTCTTTTTTTTTTTTTCCTGTTTCTTGAATATTTCTTTCAGTCCTTCTTCTGAATGTATCTCCCCTGTCCTTAAGTAGGTCATAAACATGGAACTGAATAATACATAACATATGTGCTTGAATATATAGCAAGACTGTATCAGAAAATTATCCCTCAGAAAAAAGACGTGGGTATGTGTTCCAGTCCTTCCATTGTGTCACATTAAGGAGCGCTCTCTCAATGCTTAATCTCAAAACAAAACAAAAAACAAACAAACAAACAAAAAATGTACTATTTGAGAAGGTCCAATGGTGTAAACTAACCTCAGTTAAACCACCATGAGTTGCTTATGGAAGCCATTTGCTAATCAAGGAGGCAGGAGGGGAACTCAAGTAGGATTTAGTGATCCTTCTTTTGGTGGTAACCTTCCAATGGCTACTTTTGGATGTCATTATAAACAAGCCTTTTCAAACATCACTTTAAAAAGCCATATAAACATAGCAACTACAAATATTCACTTATAAGATGTCTATAAGGCCGGGTGTGGTGGCTCACGCCTGTAATCCCAGCACTTTGGGAGGCCGAGGCGGGCGGATCACGAGGTCAGGAGATCGAGACCATCCTGGCTAACATGGTGAAACCCCGTCTCTACTAAAAATACAAACATTAGCTGGGCGTGGTGGCACATGCCTATAGTCCTAGCTACTCGGGAAGCTGAGGCAAGAGAATCACTTGAACCTGGGAGGCAGAGGTTGCAGTGAGCTGAGATCACACCACTGCTCTCTAGCCTGGGCAACAGAGCGAGACTCCATCTATAAAATAAAATAAAATGTCTACAAAACTTACAAAAACCTCCCTAATATTATATGAATGGATGCTTATGTCTTGGAATAACTTTTTCAGTAACAGCATCTTCTGTCTTAAGATGATATGGCCTAGATGACCAATACTCCATCAAACTCCATTATTCTCTTTCCATAGAATTGAATTATGGCTCAGAAGTGACCACATTGCCAAGACTCCCTTGTACCTAGGTGGAACCAAGTCACTAATTTAGCCAGTAGAAAGTGAGCAGAAATGATATGTGTCCCTTCTAAAAAGCTGATGTGGTTGATAAGCAGGTTGCTGCCTCCACCCTTTCATTCCTTTCTACAAGCTGCCTGCAAGTGAGCATGGCACTCTTGAAACTGTAGGTCCAAAAAGGGAACCCTGGGTGCCTGAATCACCACGTGTGAATCCCATCTATTAATGCTGCATTGTACTGTTAGATAAGTGTGAAATTAACTTTCATTGGGTTAAGCCTTCAAGAATGTGAGGTTCATCTATATAGAAGACAAAATTACCCTTATTAGTGACTGTATGTGGGAAACAATTTTAAAAGACTCAAAATCGGCTTTAGTGGTGAAGACACAAGCAAAAGATGCATACAAAGAGTTTAGATAAAATCATTTTATAAAGTGTAAAAGTGAAACAAAGCAATATTAACTTAATGAATTATTTTATATAGTCTATGATTTTAAATCTTGTATCTCACCCAAAATTAAATCTTTAAAGAATATTTTTAGCCACCTTTTCTACAACCTGAACAGTTTACATGTTTAAGGTGGCTGAAAATCTAAAATATTCTCTCTTTCTGTCTCTCTCCATATCTTCTCATAAGACAATGTGAGATCACTTCACAGTCAGGATCACCTAATAAGCAGGCTTAGACAGAATTTGTTAACTCGAAGCCTCCTTGTTCCTAATTTAAAAGCAATCATGTTTAACCTTTGATATTTCCCTAGAATGCCAATAAAAAAAAATCCTAATGTAACAACAAATTGGACTTGAGCTTTATGTGACCCTTGGTTAATTTTTTTCTGTACATCACTGCCTTTCAGTTGAAAAAATACTACATACTTGATTCGTAATATAGATTTAACTCAGGGTGGTAAGAGAAGGCAATTCAGTGGGAGAAAATGCTTCTGTGCATCCAGAAAGCAAGCTCTGGATCACTGGGGTCCAGAAACCAGAGAACAGGGAGGTACAAGTAGAGTCAGTAGCTTCTCTTGTCTTATCCCAAAGGAGATGGTGCCTGCTTCTGAAGCTGATCCTGGAATTTGGTTGGATTTATTAACTCTGTGCCCAGAACTGGCCTTTTGAAGGGCAGACTTGTGCTGGACTTGTTATTAAGAGAGGGTTTTATGTCTCTAGTCCTTTCATTCCCATTTTCTGCTCTATTTGGCCAATCTCCATTTTGTGGGTCTTACCTCTCCACTCTGACTCTCGATATTTGAGAGCAAGGTTAACTAAGACCACATTTTAGTTCTAGTTCATTGTTCCTGACACCTAGTTAGAGGTTCAATAAAGAATGTATCTACCATTCTCTAACTGTGCAGAACTCTCTTTGTAAGCAGTGAAGATATTGGTTGAGAATGAAGTCTCTGTGCTGTTACTTTCTTACTCTACAAATTCAGGGGCCAGAAAGTTACATCCAAGACTACAAAATTTGCGAAATGAAATACAGGGCCCATTGCTTAAACATTATTACAATTTAAAGATGGTAACAGCAGATCATTAAAACAAGCATGGGCTCTTTTGAGCCAGGTCACCATGTAACTGTACAGTCAGGCTGGGGTGCAGCTATTGTGAATGCCTTGAGGGAAGGGCAAAATAGATCTCCCTGGCTAATCCTGAAATAAACTCTGGGCTCACTGCCTTAACTCAGCCCTTTCCTTGCTCTTATTTCACTAATAATATCCCATGAAGTCTGGTGACTTGTCCCAAACACCTCCTTCTCCTCCCAATGAGAATGTCATTGTCACAGCAGATAAATATTTTTGGCATGACCTTGGCTGTGATAATCAATTCTTCCCCAGTTTTGCCAGGACATTCCTGGTTTTAACAATGAAATTCACATGTTCTGAGAACACCAGATCTCATGGGTCAATTCTGGGTGAACTGGGACACTTGGCTACTCTAACTTTGACCTTTCTAATGGGTTTTCCAGATAAGCCATGGTCATCTGAGGAGGGCCACACCAGGTCACAAAGAGGTAGACACCAGTTAGAAGTTTAAGAATCTTGACTTGTGGGTATGAATCATCAGAAGCTGAATGAATATGTTTGAATTCTTTAATTTAAAAGATATTATATAACCATCAATAAATTTTTCTCTTGCCAAGTATATATATAATACATGCCTACTTCTTAGAATACCTTAATTTTTTAAAAAATGTAATTTCTGTTACATAGGCTATTTCCCAAATTTTTCATCTACTGTGTATGTTATTTTCCAATAAAAGTCTTCATGAAAAAGAAAAAAGAGACATGACTAGCAAAGAGCTTGTTACCACCATTCTTCCCTCTGAATATAAAACCAAATCAAAGACAAACAGGCACACAACCCTTAATCCAAAATAATAATAATGAAACCTAAGGTCCAGTGATACTGGTTTTGAAAAGCACTTAGTCACTTACCCCTTCTCAAAGTACAATTCCATCAAGTGGCAAGCAGCATAGGGAGGAAGGAGTCCGTTGTAAACATCTAGCGCCACCTGTAGTCCACTCACAGTAGTGTCATGCTATAGAGATTGAAATCAATTTTATCAAACCTATTCAGATTCACATTCAATAGCTATGAAACACTTGTAAAGCACCATGATGGCTTCTGATTCAATTCAATTTCCCATGCGCCCCACAATGACTTAATAAGTAGAGAACGAAAGATTTTGGTTGCGTATTAGCGGTGTGCTAGGCAGTACGATTTAGATATGTATCATTATTTCCACTTAAAAGATGAAGAAATTGGCTGGGCGTGGTAGCTCATGCCTGTAATCCCAGCGCTTTGGGAGCCCGAGGCAGACGGATCACTCGAGGTTAGGAGTTCGAGACCAGCATGACCAACATGGTGAAACCCCATCCCTACTAAAAAAAAAAAAAAAAAAAAAAAAAAATGCTGGGTGTGGTGGCGTGGGCCTGTAAATCCAGCTACTTGGGAGGCTGAGACAGGAGAATTGCTTGAACCTGGGAGGCAGAGGCTGCAGTGAGCCAAGATCGCACCTCTGCACTCCGAAGGCAACAGAGTGCAACTCCATCTCGATAAAATAATTTAAAAAATAATAATAAAAGATGAAGAAATTGAGACCCAGGAAAATTAAGCAACTTGCTTAATGTCATATAACCCCAAAATGGAAGAAAGTAAATTTGAATCAAGTCTCCTTGAGTGCTGCGCCTTTTTGAAATACTTTGGAACACATTAATGCTAGATTATATTTTTCTATACATTAGCATCATCTGTGATTTAAAGTTGTGGAAGAATATATGAGGTTTAAATGTTTAGGGAAGATAAAATACAAGAAAGTATAGGGTGCGATTTAAAAATAATTGTAAAGCTAAATGTTTACCCCAGAGTGGCTGGAAGGTACAGGGGAGTGGTTCTCAACCCCCTTTCTGTCACTGATTAGCTATCTAATCTTAGGCAATCCTCAACTTCCTTATCTACAAAATTGGGATAACATTTGACTGCCTAAACTGTATGGCAGTATGCACATATTCAAAAGGGGTTAGAAGTAATCTAATAGAGAAAAAAAAAGGGGGCTACGGATATGACATGCTGGAAGTCACACCATAAATTAAAACTAGAAATCAGATTAGACACTACAAAAATTGGCAGAAATGACTAATTTCAGGCCTATCTGTCTCCAGGAAGCACTCTGCTCCTGCCCAGGGCTATTTCCCTAGTCTATACCATTTAGGGCTCCTGATAATAAGCAAACTTCAGTCACCTCTTTTACCTTCTTGCATGAATGAAAACATGACTTTCTTTCTCCAGCCACAGCTGAGAAACCTTTTGTCATGGAGACGTGAGTGAAAGGAGTCAGCATGCTATGTCCTGTTTACCTGCTCATCCCAGACTCCATGGGCAGCTATTGGAATGTATAATACAATTGCAGAATTTCCCCCCAACACTGTGTCTCTCCCTGGCTTCTCCAAGATGTAAGCCTTTTCTAAGATCTCTTGCTCTGTTTTCTTTCTACTCCCAAATGTAGCTCTAACTTTGAGTTGCAGTCCTTCTCCTTCCTCCTTCTATTCTCTTTGCCATCTGAAGTTTTCTGCTTAGATGCCCCTGTGGCATTTCAAACCCATTGTCTAATCAGTACATTTACCTAGCCCAAGACCACCTCCATCTTGCCATTGAGAACTGAAAACTTGACTTCATCTGGCGCTTCACCTTCCACGTCATTGTCTTCCATCCACTTCCAATTCATCACTGAGAATGCACACTCAGCTTTTCTTGTAACCTGGCTCACCTTTTTTCCTCTCCTGTCACTGCCCTAATTTTAGGCCATATCCCCATTTTTCTAGACTATCACAAAAGCTTTCTACACCATATCCTGTTCCCAACATCCAGTCATTCTACAAAATAATTAATTTCCAAAATGCTGCTCCTATCCTGTCACCCCTGCCCTGCCTTCCCTGAGCAAACACTGACAGGGGGTTCTCCCTTGCTTCCTTGCTTCTTTCTACAATTGAACAAAGAAGCAGCAGGACAGCATGATCCTTCAGCTGCCATCCAGCATAAACTTCTGACACTATATCAGGGCTGTCTAAAAAACTTTCCTTGATGATGGAAATGTTGTATATCTGTGTTGTCCAATTCAGTAGCCACTGGCTATATATGGCTATTGAACACCTGAAATGTGGCTAATACACTGAGGGATTTAATTTTTCATTCTACTTAATCATAATTAATTTAAATGTAAGTAGCTACTTGTGGCTACTAGATTCCATATTGAGCAGCACAGTTAATGTCCACTAATTTGGTACCATCTTTTCCACGCACTACTCCTGGCCTTCCACCTCTGTCCTAATGATTCACTTTATTTGTCCTACACACTAGTGAGGAGCACTTACTAAACTCTTTCATCTTGATGTGTTGGATGTGCTGCCTTGTCCAGGAATCCTTTCTGCTTCTCTTCTCCGCCCTCTTGGAACAGAAGGGATGCCTAGCTTTTCTGAGGCGCTAAAGCACTTGCCTGCATGGCATTTTCATACCATTTTGTATAGTGTTTATGTTTGTCTTCTTGTTAGTTTAGATTATAAATCCCTTAAAGGCCAGAATGATGCATTTAATTCTAAAAGCTTTGCGCAAGTGCCTACCACGTACAAGGTGATGGGGAAATGAAGATAAAGAAGATGAGGTCCTGTGCTTCAAGAGATCACACACTTGAACAAATAGATGCTAAATGAAGACAAAAATACTTACTGCAGAATACATGATAAGTTTTTTGTAGCTTGGCCTCTGAGTTGCTCTCTTCATGTGATTGAGGATTTCACTGACCAGGACACCTTAAAGGAGATGAATCAATAACAAAACTGAACCAAACATAAGCTTCTATTTTAGTTCATTAGCTTTTTGTCAATTCATAGCTGAAGATTCTCCCTGCCATGACTTAAGAAGTGGGGCAAAGATCTAATTTTGCTGAGCATCTGCTCTGTGCTAGGTAGTGTGATTTACATACCTTTTTTTAAAAACCATATCCTACGTCTCAACCCTTTTAAAGGTAAGGAATCCTACGTCCAGAGATATTAAGTGACTCACACAGCCAGGTAAGGAAAGCTGGACTGGCTCACTAGGACTGTACCATACCAGGTTTTGTTACAACTCAGGTTAGGAGGCTGATAAACTTGGAAGGAACTTCAGACAGCTTTTTCAGATCATAAAAGATAATTCTTAGTCCATGTTCTTCTCCAGAGCAGACCTGAAATGACAGCACAGTGGGTACTCCTCTGTTTTCACCCGTCTTGCTTCTACTTTCTGGCAGTCAGACCAGTGGGAGGCCATGGGAGAAAGCAGCTCTCTGGATGTTTGTACAGATCATGGACTATTCTCTGTGGACCATTTTTCCACGTTACCCTAGGTGTCACTATGCGGGGGACAGCCAGCATCTTTAGCTTTCATTTGAGGTTCTGTCTGTCTTCAGTAGAGGAAACTTTTGCTCTTCACACTTTACATCTGAACACCTAACTGCTGTTGCTCCTCAGGTGGTGAAACACAGATACAGAGCTTACAGTATTTATCCTATTTGTAGGCACTGAGGGCTGTGGGGTACCTTGTGGTGCCAAAACAGATCCTGTTTTAAGGACATGTTGCTTCAGAGATGCCTATAACTATCTGGTGTCTCTGTTGGTCTCTTTACCCTGCGTGTGCTCTCCTGGCTGAGAATGACCAGTAGGGTGTGTGTGTGTGTGTTGTAATAAGCAGGTTATTGATATTAACAGATTGACTCTAATCTCAGGTTCTGTAGTCCACTTAGCAAACACATACTGAGCAGCTATGATGGGCCAGAGACTGGGCTAGGAGAATCAGACCTGGTCCCTGCCCTCCAAAAACTCATAAAACAGTAAGAAGAGACAGGTCTGTATACACCAGTAAGTATAAAAAGGGGTTAATTAAGGAGGTAGGTGATCTGCTCTTTCTGTAGATGCTGGAAATTCCTTGAGGATGAACAGAATAATCTGAATGTATATGTCTAATAGGTCTAAATCCCTCCATCTCAGAGAGGGTTGCCCTGTGGAATGCATTAGGGACTTTAGCTTGATTAACATGTCATATTGGTGCTAAACTCTGTGGCCAAGCTTTTGGGAGCCATGACAGCCACCTGCAATCAGCAACTTGCCCTTTGTCAACAAGTGCCTTTTTGTCAGGCTGCAGTTTTGGTAATGAATATATCAGTTCTTGGTTCTGGGATGATTACCCCCTTATCCCAGGAGTGATTGGGGTGACTATCATGATTATCTTCAGGCTCTGGAATATCAATATTCTGTTTTATAGGGGAAACTGAGGCTCAGAAAGGCTCCGCAACTTAATCAGATTTTACAACTTGTAAGCAGGGAAGGAGGGCTTTAAATCTAGCATGTCCTGTGTCAAAACCTTTACTTGTAATCATTAGACCATGCTATAGTGGAAAGCTAGCTTCAAAGTTATCTGTTGTATCCTTTATTAAATCTTCGTTAACTAGACGAACTATCATTGATTTGAAGACATAAACTTTACTTTCTTCATTTCTAGTCTATAGCAGAGGTTGGCAAACTTTTCTGTAAAAGTCCAGAGAGTAAATGTCTTAGGCTTTGTGGGTTATAAAATCCTTTGCAAGTACTCAACTCTGCGGTAGTAGCATGAAAGCAGCAATAGACAATGCATAAATGAATGAGTGTGGCTGTATTTCAATAAAACTTTATTTACAAAACCAGGTAGTGGGCTGGATTTGGCATACAGGCAGTAGTTTGCCAACCTCTGACCTACAGCAAGAAGAGCTCTCTTTTCACTGATATGACCAGCCATATGGTCCTATATTTGCCCCAGGGATTTTTTTTGGGGTGTGTGTGTGTGTTACTGAACAGTGTCACCCTTGAAGTTAAATGATGAAATAAAAATTCTAGACTGGGCACAGTAGTTCATGCCTATTATCCCAGAACTTTGGGAGGCCAAGGTGGAGGATCGCTTGAGCCCAGGAGTTCAAGACTAGCCCAGGCAACATAGGGAGACCCTGTCTTGGCAAAAAATTTTTTTAAAAAATTAGCTGGACATGGTGGTGCATGCCTGTAGCCCCAGCTACTTGGGAGTCTGAGGTGGGAGGATCGCTTGAGCCTGGGAGGTCAAGGCTACAGTGAGCCGTGATCATGCTGCTGCACTCCAGCCTGGAGGACAGAGCGAGACCCTGTCTCAAAAACAAACATACAAACAAACAAAAACTACAAAGAAACAAAAACAAAACAAACTAACCAAAGAACTAGCAAAGGCCAGAAGATGGCCCTGATGTTTCCACGTTACTCTTTGTCACCTAGACAATGTGTGTTTTCTGTATAGGACTGTGTTCAGCTGTTTCATCATTCAACAAACACGTAGTTGACAAATCTCTCTGCCCAGCCAGATCTGAATAATGGTCTGAGCTTTTGTTTTGGCAGAATCACACAGGAGAAAACTTCCTGCTTAACAATGGTGCTGGACTTTTTCCAGAAAGCAGGACTGCTGGTTTCATACAAGTGTCAGCCTTTAGAATCCAAGATCAGGGAACATCTCAGAGAAGGACTCTTATAGACACAGTCTAGTTTAATCTCTTCATAGGTAGTGAAACAGAGATCCAGAGAGGGGAAGTGGCTTCTCCCAAATGTAATCTTCTAGTAGCCAAGGGGAATAAAAAAGGAAACATGAGGAAAGTGGAGCAACTCCATTTCTTATTCATATAAACACATCTCTACATCTACTGTTAGACTACTGTCAATTCCCGTCTAGTATAAAGCATGTTGGGATTTTATTCAAATGCAGATCCTGTTCCAACTCATTTGGGAGTGGGGCCTGTATTTCTAGCCAGGTGGTAGTTGATGCCGATGCTGAAAAGTAGACTGCACTTTGAGACTGCACTAGATGCTTGAATCCACCATAACTAGGTTGGGGGAAATAAATCAAGAGTCCCACTTCTACCATCTAATGGGGCTTGCGATTGAGTCACACTGCTGGCACCTGGTGGGCCAGAAATGAGGCTGAGTGATTATGTGGCTTCCAAGGCACCCTCTGCATCTTTTGTTGTTAAGCACTTAAGATTGAGCTTCTGCCCATATACACAGTATGTATCCTGCCTGGTAATTTTTTCCAACACTCCAGGTTCCATCTAAGACTCCTCTCTGGAGGCTCTCCCTTCCTCAAGGCTGGATCCTGTTGCTCATGTGTTTAATGTGAGGTAAGGACTTGCACATTTCTACCAAGTCTGTCTCTGTGCCATGCAATCAGGATTTCTGTAATAGCAGGTCTACAACATCCTCATGTCATTAATGGCCACTGTCGAAAACTTTTTGCCCCAACCTACTTTATTCATCTCACATGTATTTGCTCCTGACCATCCTGGTTTCATACCTCATTCCCCTGATTACAGCTTGCCTCACTCTTTATACCTGTTGAGCAGCCCTGCTTTTCTAGCTATAATTGACTCCTTTTCTGGTCAGTGATTTGAATTTTTTCCCTAGTTAAGTAGCCTCAGTGAACAACCTCCGAGTCTGGTCCAGCCCTAATATGCTTTGCCTCTAGGCATTCTCTTGGGATTTTGATGGACTTGTCCTGATGCTGTGGTGAATAGTGTCTGTCAATGGCTGGAGTCATGATGCGATTTTATTAATCTCAAAATGCCTCGAATATGTGTGCCAGCCTGACTTGGACCATCTCCTGTGGCTTGGACTTTCCTCATTATGTCAACCTGACATGATGGACTTTCTCCTCTTCTTTATCCCTAGTTTTAATACCTATGATAACCACATCTGAGTCTGACACCCCATTTGGTATCTTGGCCTGCCCATCCAGTTTCTCTCATAGGCCCCAACATCTGTCCTTGTCTTTGCTGGTCCTTTTTTCTTCCATCCACTTATCCTGATTACAAGAAGGCCCCAACATCTGTCCTTGTCTTTGCTGGTCCTTTTTTCTTCCATCCACTTATCCTGATTACAAGAATCCAGCATCTTCTTGCTTGGGTCTGCCTTCATATGGCAGGGTGTCCTGTGCTACAAAGAGCCAGTTCTAACCAAGAAGAGGCATCACTGATAAATAATTCTCAACAGCTTTCAATGTCAATGGAAAGTTTCAAGCTGTGTTATAAACTTGTCAATTGCAACGTATTTTAATAGTGCATAATTAGTCTGAAAAATATAACAATTTGCCTGAAAAATATATTTTATCAGCTTTCAGAATGACTACCGCTCAGGGTTTCAGGAAAACAGGCCACTTTTGTCAAACCTCCCACTTGAAAAATTCATCATATAGGCCACAAGACACAACTGATTTTCATGGGACTCAGACAAAGATCCTTGATTCTTGATCTGCAAGGGATGGAAAGGATCATTTAGCTTTGGCTTTCATTTTCCAGATAGAAAACTAAGGGCCTGAGTGAGTAATAATTATAATTATACTAACATATGACATTGATTGACAGTGTATTATGTACCAGGTACTGTTTGTTCTAAGCCCTTTGAATACATACATACATACATTCATCTTACTCACTGTCTATGAAGTAGGAATCATTAATATTCCCATTTTGCAGAACGGAAGCTGGTGCAAGAGTGATTAAGTGAATTGTCTAAGATCACACAATTGATTAGTGGAGGGACTAGGACTCAGACCCAGATCATTCAACCACAAATCCAACATGCTCTTCTCATTTTTTAATACTTACCCCCTTGGAGCCTAGATTTCTCTTTCTGCTTGTGAATTCCATAGAGGGACAGGAGGGACAATTCTGACAATTCTCTCAGTTTGGTCATGGCTTCCTCAGTGGCCCAGGAAGGTAAAGTGAAATTGTGAACACTCTGTAGCAAAGAAAAAGGAAGAAAAATGTATGTGTATTTGTATGACTGTCCTCTTTGTTGACTTATTTTATCCTTTTTCACCCCACAAGAACTAGTAGGGTCAGACTTACTTATCCTGCCATTTCTTTCTAAGAGAACTTCATATTGTGATAAGTAGTGGTATTGACTTTCAGAAGAGAAGCTTATATAAATGAATTTGTCCATTCCTACCCAGTTCATAGCTTTTGGTTTAACTCTGGATCAGTGGGTGGCTCATATTTTGCATAGTAAGGGTGCAGTAGGGAAATAATACCTCATTCCTTTATGAAAGGGTTAGAAATCTTTCTATGAACCTGATAGAGTTAAATGATATTTCCTTAAAAGCTGAATGGGCTACCTGAGAGGCCAGTTAGGAAAGGCAATATATTTCTGGAGCCTTCAGTAATATATTCTCCCCTACCCCTATCAAGGTCTAGTTTGCTGACTTTTTTTTTTTTTCAGAGACAGGGTCTTGCTCTGTCACCAAAGCTGGAATGCAGTGGCCATCACAGCTCACTGCAACCTCAAACCCCAGGGCTCAAGCAATCCTCCCACCTCAGCCTCCTGAGTAGTTGGGACTATAGGTGCATGCCACCACATGTGGTGCTTTTTTTTTTTTTTTTTTTGAGACAGAGTCTTGCTCTGTCACCTAGCCTGGAGTGTAGTGGCATGATTTCAGCTCACTGCAACCTCCACCTCCTGTGTTCAAGCGATTCTCTTGCCTCAGCCTCCCGAGTAGCTCAGGATTACAGGCGTGCACCACCATACCTGGCTAATTTTTGTATTTTTAGTAGAGATGAGGTTTCGCCATGTTGGCCAGGCTGGTCTCAAACTCCTGAGCTCAGGCAATCCACCCACCTCAGCCTCCCAAAGTGCTGGGATTACAGGCATGAGCCACTGCACCTGGCTAATTTTTAAAAGTGTTTTGTAGAGGTAGTGCCTTGTTATGCTGCCCAGACTCATCTTGAACTTCTGGCCTCAAATGATCCTCCCATCTCAGCCTCCCAGAAGTGCTGGGATTACAGGCAGGAGCCACCACACCTGGCTGTAGTTCACTGACTCTTGAGGAAAGCCTGCACCTTGCACACAGTAGATACTTGGTAAATATGTGTTAAAATGAATGAATAAGTACAAGCAGGGCAGGTAGATACCTTGTGCCAATATTTATTACCCATGAGGAAGAGTTGATTAGGAGTCCCCCAGCTTCAAATGCAGGATTAAGAGAGAGAGAAAGTGAGTTAGTAAAAGAGGAGACCAAAGTGGAGTGACCTACAGAGGAAATAAGTGAGAGAGATTTGGAAAAGATATCACGTAACATGACCACATTTTGGAATAGCTCAGATCAAACTGTCATAAGGAAGAAAAAAAAACGAAGACTGGAACGAAGATGGGGGCTCCTGCTTTCACTGAAGAGTCTTTTACAAGGCTAATGAATTTTCACTGAAATAGATGCTGATGATAAAGTGAAAATACTGGGAAAGTAGCATGTGATTGGGTCAATTAACTCTAGGATGGATGAAGGCAAATTGTGTCATCTGTTATTAAGATGGGACTATGGAAGTAATTGCTGCCTCCTAGACTGTCATGATGACCTCAAAGTTAGAAATCAATATGAATTAGGTGGGTAGTCAGAATCTTGCCCCATATTTAGTGAACTAGTTGGGAAAACAGGAATAGAGAGTACCAGAAGGTGGAGCATGGTAAGTGAGAAACACCATGTAACCTTGAAAAACAACCATAATTTATCTGGCCACAAAGGATATTTCAAATGCATCGCAAAGCAAGAAAGAAGTTCTTTCCTGATAAGCAAAGATAAATAGCCTGGCTTATATTTTGCTTGTTTATTTCTACATTTGGAAATCAGGTAATTTTCCCCTCTTTCTTTATAACAACATTGTTTTTTCATTAAGACCCAGGACAGGAACTCAGCATTTTTGAGTGGCTGCAAAATAAATAAGCTCCTACTGAATCCAAAGGGGGAAAAAACTAAAGTGGAAACTCACAGAAGAAAAGCTATTTTGCTTGTAATTTTCTAAAGGGCGAAAACATAAATAATAATAGAGAGAAAAGAGAAGTCAGCATTTTCAACTTAATCTAAGGAAGTTGTGAATTATGTTTCAATGTCAAAAGAAGTATAAGTAATACATTCATAAAGAAGTGAAAGAAAAGATATTCATCTATTTCAAAAACAGCATAAATCATAAAAGCAGATTGCAAGTTAACCTGTGATTTTTTTTTTTTCTTTTACCTCACAATATAAAGGGTCGTAGATTTTACTCCAAATTCCAAAAAGGTCCTTGCCATGGAATCCTGAAAGTTTTCCCAAGGTAGCTATAAAATCCTGAAACACAAACAGAGAAAGAAAAATTCCTACACAGGTTTCTCAGCTTCAGCATTATTGATATTTTGGGCTGGACAATTCTTTGTTGTGGGGAGCTGTCCTGTACATTACAGGATGTTTTGGAGTATCCTGGCCTCTGCCCACTAGGTGCCAGTAGCATTCCTAATCTCCCACTTGTGTAACCCAGAATGTCTCCAGACATTGCCAAATGTTCCTTGTGAGGCAAATGTGCCTCTGTTGAGAACCACTGTTCTTCACAGAAAAATGCACCGGTAATATTGGTTATAATAATGCCATTCCAAAGAATTTTGCAAACATGAATTGATTATTCCTTATTATTACATTTAAAATGTAGATAGATGCTGGCTGACTGCCACATGTTCCTGGTGTGTGCTGAAATTGGATTGAAGTGTACTGCCTCAGATTATTTTTAGAAGTGGGTAAAGTATAACTCACCTGTAAATATGTCCCAGGTGAGAAAGGAAAGCATATTTCAGGCCAAAGCATCCAGGAAAATGCAACAGAAATAGGACTTGGTCTTTGGCTGTACATATAAACTTGGATGAAATGCAAATCTTTCACTAGGTTCTGAATGTTTCTTGAATTGTCGCAATAATGAGACCCAATGTTCAGCTACCTGATTGCTGAAATTGGCAGCCATTTCTAGGAAGCCTTTTAGAAGATATTGTCTGTCTGATGGATGAAATTTCTAGGGAACTAAATTTGCCGATATTAACCCCAATAGATTTTCATAAAATACATAGAAATTATTGTTAAAGAGCTCCTACTGCCATTTTCTCAAACATAAAAGCTCCAGGGCCAGATGACTATCATAGAGGAATTCTACCAAGCTTTTCAAGAGTAAATTATTCTAATGCTATTTTAACTGTTCTGAAGCATAGAAGATGAAAGAAAACTTTCAAAAACTTCTTATGAATTAAGTGTAACACGGATACTGACAAAGGTTGCCCCCAAAATAAAACTATTAGTTCAATGCGATATCCATGCAAAAGGTGTAAATAAAATAATAGGAAGTAATTCAATGTCACATAAAAGGAAATGGGTTTGATTTGAGGAATGTAAAGTCTGTTCAACACTGGTAAATCTATGAATGTAATCAATCATTGTAATTAATTCAAGGAGAAAAATAATTTGATTATATTTAAAAATGTTAAAACAATCATTCAGGAGATTAAACAACTAATATTGATTTAAAAAATACACTCAAGAAAATATGAAAGGTGGATACTTCTTTAATTTGATAAAAATATGTCTATTTTAGTTCAAAAGCCTGCATGCATATTAGGAAAACTCCTCTAAAATCAGAAATAAGACAAGAATACCCACTACCAACACTGCCCATAACATTATACTGTAAGTAGTGGCCAGTGCAAATAGCCAAAAGGAAGAAATCAGAGGTACATATTTTTGAAAACTGGAGATACTATAAACCTGAAACAAACTTAACGAAAAATGTAAAGACATATGAAGAAAACCCTAAAATAGTCTTTAAGATAAAACAAGTAGAAACATGTACCACATTCTTAGAAAGGAAGATTTGACAGTGAAAAGTTGCAAATTCTCCGTAAGTTAAATAAATTTAATATGATCCTAATGAAAATACTAAAAATTTAAAAATCCTTTTGGAACTAGAGAAGCTGACTCTAAAGTTCACAAAGAAAATTAAAACATAGCCATGGAAACTCAGAAAAAGCAATGAGGGATGACTAGCCCTTTAGATATTAAAGCATATTATAAAGTCTCAATAATTAAAACCCAAGTTTTGGCTAATAAAAAATTAAACGGAATAAAAATTACATAAATAGACCCTACACATATGGGAATTTTAATATATAATAGCTTAAATAAGTAGGAAAAAAATGAACTATTCAATAAATAACGATGGGGCAATTAGATAATCTTCCAGGAAAAAACTTAAACAGGATACATACTTCATACCTCTTCACCAGTATGAACTATAAATGAATTCAATATATAAATGAGAAATGAAGCTAGAGTGGAATTAGAAGAAAGCACTGCAGACTTCCTTTATAACCTAGGATGGGGAAAGCTTTTCCAAACATGACTCAAAATATAGAAGCCATGTAAGAATACATCAGTACAGAACCTACATGGCAAGAACACAGTAAGCAGTTAACAGACAAACGTTTTTTAAAAAATGCCATTCATTATGTGTGATATTGTGAAATACATATTTGATCTTTTTTTTTTGTTTTGTTTTGAGATGGAGTTTCACTCTTATTACCCAGGCTGGAATGCAGTGGCACCATCTCGGCTCACTGCAACCTCCACCTCCTGGGTTCAAGTGATTCTCTTGCCTCAGCCTCTGAGTAGCTGGGATTACAGGTGCCTGCCACCACGCCTGGCTAATTTTTTGTATTTTTAGTAGAGATGGGGTTTCACTAAGTTGGCCAGGCTGGTCTCGAACTCCTGACCTCAGGTGATCCAACCACCTTGGCCTCCCAAAGTGTTGGGATTACAGGCGTGAGCCACCATGCCTGGCCTTATATTTGGTCTTCATCTCCATTTTCTGCTGTAGAATTCCTAAAATCCTTGGAGTCTCCAAAGTGTGTCTTTTTGCATGCTAATGATTGATTGATGGCTGGCAGTCCCTGGCCAGCTTTAGGATGGGGGCTGGTCACCTGAAAGCCAAGGCCAGGATTAGAGCATTGGGACTTTTAGCCCTACTTCAGAACCTCTGGGGAGGGGAGGGAGTTAAAATTTAAGTTGATAGCCATAGCCTATGGCTTAATCAATCATGCCTATGCAATGAAATCTCCACAAAGAGCCCAAAAGGACAGGGTTCAGAGAGCCTTCAGACAGCTGAACACATAGAGGTTCCTGGAATGTGGTGGTCCTGAAGAAGGCAGGCAAGCTCCTTGACCTTTTCCTTATATCTTTTGTAATATCCTTTGTAATAACCGGTAACTGTGTTTCCTTGAGCTCTGTGAGCTGCCTCTGCAAACTGATCGAACCCAAAGAGGAAGTCGTGGAAACCCCAACTTAAAGCCAGTCTATCAGAAGTTTGGAGGTCTGGACTTTCATCTACGTCTGAGGTGGCGGGTTGGGGGCAGCCAGTTTTGGGGCCCAATCCCTCAACCTGTAGGATCTGATGCTATCTCCAGATAGATGGTGTCAGAACTGAATTGGAGGCCAACCAGCTGGTGTCCACTACAGAACAGGCCTGTTCGTGGGGAGAGATCCCCCGTATTTGGTCACAGAAGTCTTCTGTCTATGTTGATTGATGTTGTCAAGCGAGAAAAACAGGAAAAAGCACGTTGAGTGTGTTTTTTTCACACACAAAATATCACAGACAGAAATGTTAAAATATATAGAAAAAAGCTTCTAAAAACTTATAGTAAAAGGAAAATCAATCATCCAAAAGAAAAACAGTCAAGGGATATTGATATAAAAGGAAATACAAATGGCATTTAACTGATGAGAACACACGGACACACAGAGAGGAACACCACACACTGGGCCTCTCGGAGAGTGAAGGGTGGGAGGAGGGAAAGGGTCAGGAAAAATAACCAATGGGTACTAGGCTTTATACCTGGGTGATGAAATAATCTGTAGCAACAAACCCCCATGACACACATTTACCTATGTAACAAACCTGCACTTGTACCCCTGAACTTAAAATAAAAGTTAAAAAAGAAATACAACCCCAAAAAACAAACCAAAACATGGCATTTAACTAGATGAAGATGCCCAAACTCACTCATCACAAAAAAAAGTACTACAGCATGATGTTGTACAGTAGTTATAATAGTGAGCTTCCTTGTCTTATTCCTAATTTTAGAGGGGATGGATGCTTCTAGTGATATTATTTTCCACTTACCAGATTGGCAAATATCCCCAGAGTGGTTCACATACTGCTGACAAAGTTGTGGAGAAATGAGCACTTGCGTGCAGTGCTGATAGAAGTAGAAAGTAGTAAAACCTCTTTGGAGGGTAAATTAATAATATCTCAAATTAACCCAGAATGTCTACTTCTAGGATATTATCCCACAGGTATTCTTGTTAGATGCACAAGATATTCACACATGCTGTTTGTAAAAATGCAAGATTGAAAAATGACCCATATCATTAGGGGCTGGTTAAATAAATTATGGCATAAATATAAATATTACACATTTGTTAAAAAAAGGAAAAGAAAGAAAAGAAGGAAACTCTTTACATACAGATATAGAAATATTTCCAATATATTTTGTTAAATGGAAAAAAAAAACCAAACCAAGGTGCCCAGCCCTGTGAATAGTATACCATTTTCGTGTAACAAGAGGAGAAACTATCAGAATATATTTTTATGTTTGTATATGCATAAGGAAATTGGAAGACTGCATGAAATATTACATAAAAGACTACATAAAATACATAAAAGACTGCATACAATTAATACATAAAACACTACTAGGAAATAATGCTAGTGGTTACCTGTGGGGTCCTGAAGACTTCCACTGTATTCGTTTTTAGATTTTCTAATTTTTGGACAGCTTGAATGTATTACTCATTCAAAAGATTATTTTATTTTATTATTATTTTTTTTGAGACGGAGTCTCGCTCTGTCGCCCAGGCTGGAGTGCAGTGGCCGGATCTCAGCTCACTGCAAGCTCCGCCTCCCGGGTTTACGCCATTCTCCTGCCTCAGCCTCCCGAGTACCTGGGACTACAGGCACCCACCACCTCGCCCGGCTAGTTTTTTTTGTATTTTTTAGTAGAGACGGGGTTTCACTGTGTTAGCCAGGATGGTCTCGATCTCCTGACCTTGTGATCCGCCCGTCTCGGCCTCCCAAAGTGCTGGGATTACAGGCTTGAGCCACTGCGCCTGGCCATAAAAGATTATTTTAAAAAGTACACAGCATTATATCTACCTTTTGTATTGGGCTGAAAATGGGTATTTTGCAAAATAGAAACATAGAAACAAAAAAGGACTATCCTTTGTATATGAAGACAATAATCCCAGCCCCTCAGCCTAAATAAGGAAGGTAATTTTAGACTTGTATTTATTCTCATCCAGCCATTTACTCACACCTGGTTCCTCCTAAGGCCATGAGTAAAGGATTTAAAAGGACCGGTCTGTCCATCCGCTTGTGACCCCCGTACAGGGAAGGGAAGCAGGAGTGATGACCCCCCTCATTAAATATTCTAACCCATTGCTATAACCAGCCACTGACAGATGCATTCGCCCCATCTTTTTAAGAAGCCAAAGCTTCATCTTGTGTCTTGGCCCTCACACTCAAGTACACCACTAACCAAAACTAGCTTTTAACCTTATAAGGGTGCAGCCTCTTCTGGAATTCCTCTGATGTCAAAGTCTCACTCCCAAGTTCTTGAAAACGAGGGCAGTTCCTGAAAGGCAGGTATAGCAACTGAGGATAAGAGAAAAATCATAAAACCGTTATGAGTCAGAAGAACTTTGCTAAATATACTGCAGCAATATTTTAAGCCTCATTAGGTCCAAAGCAACCTTAATAAAAGATTCAAATGTGTTTTGAGCCGAGTGGAAATTCCAAAATTGGGGAGAAAGAATCAAATGATCTACAGGTCTTGAAATAGTAGGATATGTATTCAGAAATGAAAATTCTTTTTTTTTCTTTCATAAACTTGCCGTAATATAACTGTGCTGTTGGTAAATATTTACACTTCTTGATCTTCCATTTGAACAACTGTTATCTTGCTTCCTCTCCAATCCCTTTCATTTCTTACCCTAGTTGCACATCTGTACATACACATACACCCCCCAACACGTGTACGTATGGAGAAATGAATTTGATTCTGGAAAAAATCTTAAGTCAATTAATCACTCATTGACTTCAGTTTTTGCAAATTTGCAGGCTGTTAAAATAAGAGAACATACTAAATACTTAGAAAAATATACTTCAAAAACCTGTTGTGAGGACAAGGTGATCTTCCTAAGATTAATTAAAATTTGACAGCGTTTTGTAATTTTAACTATAACCCACAGGTTTGTGGCTCCCAAGTTTATTTTGTTGCCCTTACTTTCCATCTGTGACTAGTCCTGTATTTCTAGCCCTTGATAGAAATAACTAATTTGGATGTTTCTCTTTTTCCTCAAATTTACCATGTATAAGGCTAAACTTGTACATGTTACAAGGGCCTTCTTGCTGTCCCTGAAGGCACACGCTTAGGATCTCTGCATAAAACTGTTCTCTGCCTTGAACACTAACCCGACTGACTTCTGCTCCTCTTCTAGCCATCCTTCCCCAGCCTCTATCATATTAAAATGAATTCCTCTAGGAACTACACCACCCTCTTTTCCTGTAACTGTCCCTTGTCACTCCTCTCCAGCAATGCTGTGGGCTTTCTTGCTGTCCCGGAAGGCACTGGCTTAGGAGCGCTGCATAAAACTGTTTCCTGCCTTGAACACTCCCCAATTGACTTCTACCCCTCTTCCAGCCATCCTGCACCAGTCTCTATCATATTGACCTGTTTCATTTCTTTCCAGGAACTCATCGCCATCTGACGTTATTTTATTTACTTCTTTATCATCTATTTCCTATAAAATATCAACTTGATGAGAGCCAGGATCATGTCTGTTTTGTTCACTGCTGCAATGTCAATGCCCAGCACAGGGCTTGGCATATTAGTAGCTACTCAGAAAACATTTATTTTAAAAGTTGCTTCCTGTCCATCATTTCTGATTCTGCGTGTCACCTTGTCTTACCTTGCTTCTCTTCCTCTAACATCTTTTACCATCTCATTTCAGGCCTTATTTCTTAATTCCCAAATTGCTTCAGTAGTTATTCTCTGGGGCTCCAGTGTCTTTTCCTTCCAAGCTATTGTCAGGCAAGTGCCCAAAAGTACCACTCATCACATGTGCATAATACTGAAGAATGTATACAGGTTTCTTTTATGTCCATTGCTTTAGTCTAAATTTGCATGCATGGCTTTCAATTTTTTCCACAGGAGAAATTAAATTGTTGAGAGAAAAAGCACAAGACTGTTCATTAAAATGCCTTGATTTTAATTAATTATTTCCTGGATATTAGTTTTTTTCCATCCACAAATTGAGTCAGGCTGAAAATAAACAGAATAATCACCGAGACATCTGTCCAGAATTTTGCAGTTTACAGTGTGTTTTCCATTTTTTAACTAACTTGACTTTCATAAATCCCTAAGAAGAAGTTAGGTGGGTGCTATTTTCTCATTTTACAGAAAGGAAACTGAGATTTACGGAGGTTACTCAAGGTCACATATCTGAAGTGGTAGTTGGCTTTCAGACATAGGTTTTCCAACTTCAAATCCAGCCCTTCTTCTCAAGATTCCTCCTGGCTATTAAATTTGGATTATCTAATCTGTGTCCAATATAATCAATTTTTTTTCATTCTCTTTCTAAATATGAACTCTGGGCACAGAAGAACTGGGATTCTACATATTTACTTGTGGTTATGTTTTTGTGCTGCCTTCCTCTCCTTCCTCCCTCTCCTCTGAGTTCTGGTTCAAGTTCTCACTCTTGTTTTGAAGACCTGAACGACTGCCCTGCGGTAACTGCACGTATGTCTCATTCTCTGACTTCACCCAGCATATGTGGTTTGTACTTGAAATTATTGCCCGCCATCTTATAATGTCTTTTACACATTTCACACATGCTAATTTGCTTTCATCAGACAAATTATACATTAGAAAAACTTGGCCTTCTATTTCTCTACAGCATTCAGCACAGCTAAATGCTGGGAATAAGCTAGTGTTGATTGGTTTCATTAGATTTCTTAGTTGATATGACAGAATTTTTTGACCTTAGTGAATCAGATAGATGGAAGTCATAGGTAGATAATGTTCCTTGCTTCCCTCTTTCTCTCCCTCACTCTTCCTGTTTCTTTCCTCCTCTTGTACTGGCACCTGCATTCTCTTTCTGTGTAATTTAATTACTATCATTCGGGATTAACAGTTAAATAGCTGCTGTGTTCTACATTTTGCTAAATTTTGATGCTGCTATCCAGTCTTTTTATTTTTATTTTTATTTTTGAGATGGAGTTTCGCTCTTGTTGCCCAAGCTGGAGTGCAATGGTGCAATCTCGGCTCACTGCAACCTCCGCCTCCCAGGTTCAAGTGATTCTCCTGCCTCAGCCTCCCGAGTAGCTGGGATTACAGGCATGCACCACCACGCCCAGCTAATATTTGTATTTTTAGTAGAAACGGGGTTTTACCATGTTAGCCAGGCTGATCTCGAACTGGTGATCTGTCTACCTTTGCCTCCCAGAGTGCTGAGATTACAGACATGAGTCACCGCACCCGGCCTCCAGTCTTTATCTCTGCAGAAAAGGCTGCTAAAAGTGATTTTTGTTTCTTTTCAGAATAAAATATTCACAAATGCTTAGGAATACTGGTAATCATAATACTTCCCTCCTGATTCTGTGAAGGGAAAGAGATATAAATAAATCATCCTGTCTTTTCAAGAAACAGCAAAAAAATTTTTGGAGTAGATTTACCTCCAGTGAGTTTCTACACAGCATTTGGGAAAAATCCTTAAGTCCCTAGATGCAGCAGTTAAGTCAAATTTCTAGGGGTGCTGGCAGGGCAAAGAGGATAGTAACCTACCCCAGAGGTCACTGGGCAAAAGTCTGGGTCCAGCAGTCAGGCTAAGCTTCAGGCATAAAGAGTTGAGATGGTCATGCCTATGATGGGACTGCAGGGAAATTAGGAAAGGATTCTTTGTCCAAAACTATTTCCTGCATATAGCCTTAAGTTCCACAACTGGAAGATTAGTTAGATTTATCTGTTACTACTTAAAAAATACTAATTCCTCTGAAAAGGTTAAAGAGTGCTTGGTCGGTCCTACCCTGTGTAAATACGTTTGAGAGTTTCTCTCAAAACAGCCCCATTCAGGCAGCTTGGTTTATAGTACTGGTTCTCAAACTTGGCTCCCCACTGGAATCATCGAGGGAGATTATTTTTTAAAAACTGATACCTGGGTCCACCCTCAGACATTCCGATTTCTTATGGAGAGTGCCCTGGGCATCAGGACTTTAAAAAAAAAAAAAAACCCACGTGATTCTAATATGCAGCTAAGTCTAAGAATCAAGATTTTATAGGGAAGAAAATTGCTCTGGAATGAAATAGGCCTAGTTTTAATCCCAGAGTGATGCTTGCCAGCAGTGTGGCTTTGGACCAATTTGTTTGTTATTTAACCTCTCCAAGCACTTATTTCCCTTACTATAAAAGGAGAACAAGAATATTATCCATTCAGAGTTGTTATGAAAGGTAACATGATGACGCATATAAAATGTCGGGCAATAATTATGTACTCAAATCTTTCTTTTTTCTCTACCTAGGAATGTGGGTTTTCATGAGCGGAGGAGTGTTTGGCAGCATAGAGATCTCTGGATATTCTGGAGAGAGGAGAAACCTCTGTGGGGCACCAAAAGCCTGGGAATTAAAGGCAGAACACTGGGAGACTCATCTCTCTCTCTCTCTCTCTCTCTCTGTGTGTGTGTGTGTGTGTGTGTGTGTGTGAGACGATGAGGTGGCAAATTGCCAATAGTTGTAAGAGTGGCAAAACAATGTGGATCATACAGATCCAAAGATAAATTTGGTTCCTACTCTCTCTTAGCTAGGGTTTTCCATGTCCTAAATTGTCCTTCGTATCTTTATTTAAGAAAGAATTAAAACTGCACAGTTCAAGGAGTATCCAGACTCCCAAATCCACAACTACTGAGTAACCTGCCTTCCTCATTCTAGGTCCATCTGAAATCTCCTGGTTTTCCCAGTATACTGACCTGATCTTCAGAAATAGGAACTGTGTGCACTGGGATGGGCTGCCAGAGTAGGTTAGGATTCCAGATGCTGACACCCTCTGGGGGAAACAGTGCTGCCAGGTTTGTCATAGCACTCATCAAAGTACGGTCAACGTCTGTGCTTCGAACATAAACCTAGAATAGGAAAATCAACCCAGAAGCGAACGTAAAGGGAACATGAGGTTTTCTTCTGCAGAGCTGACAAGGTATTAGAGAAAGGACAGGACACGTACAGTGAAATATTACAGGCATTGTGCTAACATCAGAATCTTAATACTTCTTAAGGAATGAGCAATATTATGATCATGGTACAAAGCAACCTTGTTTGTCAATAGTTGAATTGACAAATGAGTTCAATTAAGCAGTGGCTACTTGTCAAGCCAAAGTATTTATTCAGGTGTTCATAAAATCTTGAAATTACTCACATTCCAAAATTTCTAGGAACAAAAAGTTGCATAAAGAGGAATATGTTTGTAAACAAGATCTCTGACTTGTATAAGTCCCTTGGGAAACAGGCAAAGCACTTTTATATATGCAGAATTATTTTAATTCTTTTTTTTTTTTTTTTTTTTTGAGATGGAGTCTCGCTCTATCGCCCAGGCTGGAGTGCAGTGGCCGAATTTCAGCTCACTGCAAGCTCCGCCTCCCAGGTTTACGCCATTCTCCCGCCTCAGCCTCCCGAGTAGCTGGGACTACAGGCGCCCGCCACCTCACCCAGCTAGTTTTTTGTTTTTTTGTTTTTTTAGTAGAGACGGGGTTTCACCGTGTTCGCCAGGATGGTCTCGATCTCCTGACCTCGTGATCCGCCCGTCTCGGCCTCCCAAAGTGCTGGGATTACAGGCTTAAGCCACTGCGCCCAGCCTATTTTAATTCTTTCAAAGATCAAAGTTCCCACTCTTGGCTCCCCAACTTGCCTGTTCATGTTTATAGGACTCATTCAAGAATGTTCTGTATCTCTTTCTTATATACTCTCCAAGTTCATAATGCTGCTTCATGCCCAGCTATGGGAAAAAAATAAAAGCAAAAATTAATGGAAGTAAGTTCTATGAATCACACTATCATGAACATTTGTTGATTTTTTTTTTCATTTTATGTGTAGAATGAACAATGATATGGTTTAATAGTTCCACAATAATGACACATATTTAAATGAAAACAAAAGAGCTGTAATCTTCACAGTTCCCTGACTCCCTGAGAAAACTCACTTATCTTCATTAGCACTTAACATAAAGAACTTGCACACAGTAAGTGCTTAGTTGATAGTTGGGTGATCGATCTGATTTAAGTAAGTTCATCTCTGGTGTAGTGGGATCCTTGCTGGTAGAACATTCAAAGAGACCCACTTGGTGGGGATTTCGTGGAAGAAGTTCAACCATCTGATGAGATTAGACTTGATGAATCTGAAAGTCTCTTTCAGCCTCTGTGTGCGATGGTTTACTATCTGCCCAGTTTATTAATTCCTGGTTCATAACAAAATTAGAACTTGTTACTCTAAGTGTGGTCTGTATTGGCTTCACTTGAGAGCATTATAGAAATCAAATTCTTGGGCCCCACTCTTGACCGACTGAAGCAGAACCTTTGGGGGTAGAGCTCAAGAATCTTTTGTAACAAGCTTCTGATGGACAGTAATCCATGATTATGAGATGCACTGCATTAGCTCAGTGGTCCACAACCATTACTGTGCATCAGAAACAAAATTATCCAGCAGTGCATGTTGAAATGCAGATTCCTCAGCATCTCTATCAGATATTCTAGTTCATTAGGTCCTGAGGGGGGCCCTGACATCTGCATTTTAACAAGTATCCCAAGTGATTCAGATGCATATAGTAGAGCACCATGCTTTGGAAATGCAGCATTCGAGTTTGTCTTTAATCCAGAGCCTTACTAGAGCTTTAGGAGCCAGAGAGGAGGTTGTCACTGTGGCTGCTGCTTGGTCCCACTTGTCATTTGCTTGTCACTCTTGTCATTTGCTTGACCACCACTACCCATCTAGGATGGGAATTAGGTGGGAAAGGAATAATATACCATGACCTCAGTAGTGGAGAAGCAGGGACTTTAGGTCTAATTGTGTTCTTACAGCTGACTTTTTAAATACTCATCTGTATAAAGCGGTGATTTTCACACCTTAGCACACACAGAATCACCTGGAGGACTCAATAAAACACAGATTTCTGGGCTTTAATTCCAAAGTTTATGGTTCACTGGGTGTGGGGTGAAGCCAGAGAATTTACATTACTGAGAAGTTCCCACATGATGGTGATGCTGCTGGTCCAGGGACCACACTTTAAAAACCACTAATCTAGACAGCCATCATCTTATGATTATGTAGATTAAAAGTACCTAGACAAAGCCAATTAAAAGTACCTAGACACTGATCTAGACAGTCATTATCTTATGATTATGCAGAATAAAAGTACCTAGACAAGGCTGGGTGTGATGGCTCACGCCTGAAATTCTAGCAGTTTGGGAGGCCAAGGCGGGTGAATTGCCTGAGCTCAGGAGTTAGAGACCAGCCTGGGCAACATGGCGAAATGCCATCTTTACTAAAAATACAAAAAATTAGCCAGACGTGGTGGTGCTCTTCTGTAGTTCCAGCTACTTGGGAGGTTGAGGCATAAGAATTGTTTGAATCCGGGAGGCAGAGCCTGCAGTGAGCTGAGATTGAGCCACTGCACTCCATCCTGCGGGGACAGAGTGAGACTCCATCTCAAAAAAAAAAAAAAGGGTACCTAGACAAGGGTAGGAATCTGAGCCCTAGAACTGTGTCACTTCAAACGTGGTCCATGTACCTGTGCCATTGTCCTTGGGAGTACGTTAGACATGCAAAATCGCAGGTCCCACGTCAGACCTGCTGAATTAGAATCTGCGTTTTGACAAGATTCCCAAGTGATTCATTTGCAATGGAAGCTTGAGAAATACTCCCCTAATAGAATCTGATGGGTAATCAAGGTTCTTCAGAAGAAGAACTCAAATCCTGCAGCCTAGAAGAATCTTTTGGTCTTAATGGGAAAACATAGCAACATAACAGGAGTCTCTACAGAGCCATAGGTATTAAGAAGCAAATCTGAATTTTTGTAGCCTCTCTTCCATTCAAAGGGACAGAAGATATGTAGGCTATGGTGAGAAGAGCTCTGACTTGGGAGACAGAAGATGCTGGTCTCAAATAGCCTGTCTGAGTTTTCTCCTGTATGAAATATAGTCAGGGCAGTAATTCTCAGCCTTGGCTACACATTAGAGTGAACTGACCACCAAGGAGTTTCTAAAAATCCCAATGCCCAGGACACATACTAGTCCAATTAAATAAGAACCTCCCAGGCAGACATCAATATGTTTTTTAAACCTCTCCAGATAATCCCAATGTTGTGGCAGGATTAAGACCCATTAGTTTTGGAGACATTCTACTCTAAAGATTCTGTGACATTTTCTTAATTAATATATTTAAACAGGTTAGGACAGAAGCAGTGCACCTGACCTTCTAGCTCCAAACAGAAGAGTCATCCAATCTTACAAGCAAAGGGAAAAGGGCTTTGGAAAGTGACTAAAGATGGCTTTGCTCCCCAGTTCAGCTTCTCCTTAAATGTTCTTCAGAAAGTAGGGCACCCTGTGTTTAACTGACCAGTTATAAGGAAGGTCGAATCCCAATATATCCAGCTGACAAGAAATCACATTCTGATATCAGCACTTTGGGAAATCATGTTTCCCAATGCTGTTGATTCACCTTATTGATTACAAGATGATTTTTCACTTTCTCATGGGAAGCCTAAGAAATTCAAAGCCTGGATTATAATTACCACTTTGCTCTCTTCAGCATTTCTAAACTCATATAGTCTTTGTTCCTGTACATCTCTTACATTTAAATAAAGCCAGAAGGGTAAAAAATATCAAAACAGACAATTCTATATACATTTCCCCTTGAGACTCATCAAGAATCTTTTTTTTTTTTTTTTTTTTGAGGTGGAGTTTACTCTTATTGCCCAGGCTGGAGTGCAATGGTGCAATCTCGGCTCACTGCAACCTCCGCCTTCCAGGTTCAAACGATTCTCCTGCCTCCGCCTCCTGAGTAGCTGGGATTACAAGTGCCCACCACCATGCCTGGCTAATTTTTGTATTTTTGTTGGAGAGAGGGATTCACCATGTTGGCCAGGCTGGTCTCGAACTCCTGACCTCAGGTGATCCACCTGCCTCGGCCTCCCAAAATGCTGGGATTACAAGTGTGAGCCACCACACTCGGCCTCATCAACAATCTTTAGCTAAAAGTCGAACCAACCTGGGTGAGTTGGCCAAATCCTTGTGGCCATGAGGATTCCTTTATGGGATCAGTGGGAAAGGTGTCAATGGGACTTCGGTCTCCATGCCGAAACACCTGAAAGTAGACGTGAGAGAGTGATGTTATAAACGTCACTTGGGTGTTTTGCTTCTGCTCATGATAATAGATTTTTTTTTCCCCCAAATCATTGGTTTTCAACTTTGGCTTCCCATTGTAATCACCTAATGAGTTTTAAAAGATTCTGAGGACTGGCTTTCAACCTTAGTGATTTTTATTTAATTAGTCTGGGATGTGGCCAGGACATCAGGATTTAAAAAATCTCCCTGGGTAAATCTCTAGTTAAGAATCACCATTCTAAGCTCACTCTTTCACTGTGTTTCAGGTAATGTAAGAATCAAGATGATCAGCCATTAGAAGGCAGGTGACACACAATGGAAATCAGTTTGCACATAAGATAGGACAGAAAGGAACACAAAGCTTACAAGAGTACTTTACTGCAGACAAACTCTGATGAGAAGTATTCTTCCCTTAATGATTACAGTAATAGTGGTATAATTTTTTTTTTTTTTTTTTTTTTTTTTTTTTTTTGAGACTGAGTCTTGCTCTGTAGCCCAGGCTGGAGTGCAGTGGTGAATCCCAGGTTCAAGCAATTCTCCCACCTCAGCCACCTGAGTAGCTGGGACTACAGGCGCGTGCCACCATGCCCAGCTAATTTTTGTATTTTTAGTAGAGACGGAGTTTCACCATGTTGGCCAGGCTGGTCTCAAACTCCTGACTTCAGGTGATCCACTCGCCTTGGCTTTCCAAAGTGCTGGGATTACAGGCATGAGCCACCACACCCAGCCAGTGTAACTGTTTTTTTTTTTTGAGACTGAGTCTCGCTCTGTCGCCCAGGCTGGAGTGCAGTGGCACCATCTCGGCTCACTGCAGACTCCACCTTCTGGGTTCAAACGATTCTCCTGCCTCAGCCTCTGGAGAAGCTGAGATTACAGGCGTACGCCACCACGTCCAGCTAATTTTTGTATTTTTAGTAGAGACGGGGTTTCACCATGTTGGCCAGGCTGGTCTTGAATTCCTGACCTAGTGATCTGCCCGCCTTGGCCTCCCAAAGTGCTGGGATTACAGGCATGAGCCACCATACTTGGCAACATTTTATATATAATAAAAATAATAGATTTTTAATACCACATATAACTTGTGACCATTTTGAGCCAATGATTTGTTCATTTTTTGGAGATGAGGAGTAAAAGATTGCAGTGGGGAGGTTAGGAAAGCTAATTCTCAATACTTTCATAACATACTTCTGTATTTGTCCCCATGTCATGCTATGGTGATTGCACATTTCTCTTTGGGAAGAATAGTCTGGACTTTTGAAATATTGGTGCTTTGATTCTAATATGCTTTCTCAGTAGCATATCAAATCAAACACAAAGCTAGCTTATGAGCAAAAGATAGGGAAAGAAAACACTGAAGAACTACAAGATGAAGTCTATACTGATACCAGCAAATATTTTTAATATAGAGACGGCTGCATAACACCTTGAGTTATCTGAGATTACCTGTACCTGTACTTATACTACCTGGCTAAAATGTTCCATTGGAAAGTAAGCCAAGAACCTGCTCTTTTGAAATTCTGTAAAACAGAATTCAACAGACATTAAATAAGATAACAGTCTCAGACTTTAGTCATTTTTGAGAAGGAATTCCAAGAAAGCGGGAGATGCTTGGTTTGTGTCTCTAATATCTGAAGAAAACAGATCTTTTGGCCCTTTAAATCAGTAGGAAATTAAAACTTCAGTAGAACAGTCTACAGAAACAGGGGCAATGATGCAATAAATGTGAAGCAATCATTTTGGTCAGGTGAGAAATTACTTTCATGAATGATCCCCTGAAGGCAGGAAGGACAGCTGCATATTTTTTGTGAGCACCTGCAGTTACTAGTCTCAGGGGTGACTTGATCATGATCAGAAATGATTACGGTTAATCATTGATGCCTCTTTCCACAATTGAAGTACATTTTAGAGTTTTCATATCCCAGGTAAATGTGTCTTTGAATAACTAAAGTTGTTACATGATTTCAATAAATTACAAACCCCACACTGTTTTAGTTTCTAGGGCTTCTCAATCTCAGCATTATTGACATTTTAGGCTAGATAATTCTTTGTTGTGGGAGTTGTCCTGTGCATTGTAGACTGTCTAGCAGCATCCCTAGCCTTTACCCACCAGATACCAGTAACATTCCCCAGCTGTGACAATTGAAAAGGTCACATTTTCTGCCATAGGACCAGAAAATCACCCCAAGTTGAGAGCCACTGAGTGAGCCAAAGAGAAGTCAGATGAGAGACATTGTAATAAAATAATTTACAATGCTTCCCACCAACCTATAACCACAACGGTAACTCCTTAACATTTTTTGAACGCTCACTTTGTCCTGGAAACTGTGCTAAGTGCTTCTTACAGATTTAATCTTCTCATCAGTTCCACAAAGCAGTTACTATTATTATTTCCATTTCACAAATGAGGAAGTTTAGCTTAGTTAAGTGACCTGTCTAAACTCACACAGCATATAAGAAGTAGTAGGGTTGATATTCAAACACAAGCTGTGCCTCCAACACCAGCATACTTAACCACCTGTGAGAGGTTCATTTCTGTATGATCACACTCCTCAGAGTCCCACCAGCTAAATCTGAATGGTCTGGGATCTAACGCTTTTTTATTAACTCTACTCAATATACTCTTTTCCTCTAGGATTGGAAGGGGTGTGTGTGTGTGTGTATGTGTGTGTATGTGTTTTGTATCAGAAGAAACCAAAACGTTGATACGGAAACTACCCCGAAGGCACTGTGAACTATGTATATTATTGAAAGAATAGAACTGAGGTTTTGCAACTAAATGACAGAATGGCCTGAGAGAGAAAAACAAGTGTGGTCACCGCAGCAGAGTGTTTTAAAGAGCAGAGAACTGGAACATAATCCTGAGACTTGGGCAAGCTTTCTCACTCTGTCCCATAGTTCAGAAATAATTGTACTCTCCTACATTTCAGTGGGTTTTAAGTGTTTCCAAGGTAGTTGCTCAAACATGCTGTGAACTCTTTGGACGGGATGTCCTAGAGAAACACTTAATAAACCATTCTCCACCTCCAGGGCTGGAAATCAAAATGTGTGCACACACCCCTCCCCTAGTCAAATGTGAAGCTGGTATTCCTTGAGCTTTTGGAGTTTCAAAATTCAGCTGGAGTTCTTGGACTATGCGAAGACATCCTGTTAAATCTGTGGTAGGGCAATCTTCTTAACTGCTGCTCTACCAATTATTACCTCTGTTCTCAGTCCAGCAATCATACTCTATGAAATCCTTTAAAAACCTAAAAATACTTTACTAGCAATTAGGATTATTTGCAGTAGTAGTGGTAATTGTAATAGAAAGACACCCAAGATAATAACAATTCCTGGCCGGGCACAGTGGCTCACGCCTGTAATCCCAGCACTTTGGGAGGCCGAGGTGGGTGAATCATGAGGTCAGGAGATCAAGACCAGCCTGGCCAACATGGTGAAACCCCATCTCTACTAAAAATACAAAAATTAGCTGGGCGTGGTGGTGTGTGCCTGTAGTCCCAGCTACTCAGGAGGCTGAGGCAGGAGAATCACTTGAACCCGGGAGGCAGAGGTTGCAGTAAGCCGAGATCGCGCCACTGCACTCAAGCCTGGCAACAGAGTGAGACTCTGTCTCAAAAAAATAAAATAAAATAAAATAAAAATAACAAAATAGTAATTCCTTACATTTGCACAACCCTCCATGGTTTGTAGAATTTTCCCCTGCTACCTCTTTTAAGTATTACATCCCCCTGTGAGGACAGGTTGGCACTACTGCTGCACTGAGCAAGTAAGAAAACTATATGATCAAAGAGATCGTGTAGCTGTCCAGATCTCCTAATTCTCGTGATAGTTGACCCACTGCTTCCCCACCAACCACAATCACTTCACCCTTTTAAATCATAGGTAACTGTTTTTAAAAGGACTTTTGGTTTGGTGCCCCCATGAATGACCCTGCTCCATTGAATCTGCTAAACAAATCTGGCACGTGGCTTAGGGTGTGGAGAACCTGGTGAGTACAGTCGAGGCTACATCCAGTCCCTCTCTCCCTGCAGCAGTCACATGTTCTTTTATAAGATGTCAATCAGAAGTCACTTAATTGCTTAGAACTCTCTAATGTCCTTTCATTGTATTAAACATTCTCTTGTGGAAAATGTAAAGATACAAAAGTGGAGTTTTGTTTGTTTGTTTGTTTTTGAGATGCAGTCTCCCTGTTGTTGCCCAGGCTGGAGTGCAGGCTGGCATGATCTCGGCTCACTGCAACGTCTGCCTCCCAGGTTCACGCGATTCTCCTGCCTCACCCTCCCAAGCAGCTGGGATTACAGGCACCTGCCACCACGCCCGGCTAATTTTTGTATTTTTAGTAGAGACAGCGTTTCGCCATGTTGGCCAGGCTGGTCTCAAACTCCTAACCTCAGGTGATCCACTTGCCTCGGCCTCTCAGAGTACTGGGATTACAGGCTTGAGCCCTTGCGCCCAGCCTAAAAGTGGAGATTTTTATTTATCATGAAGCCACCACTGGCTCTAACAATTATCAACTTGTATGTGGCTAGTCTTGTTTCTTTTATATCCTCATCACTCTTAGACATTATATCATGTTCTATTGCTCTTTGCATAAATTAAAAGTCCTTACAAGGGCTCACAAGATCTTACCTGATCTGGCCCCTACCCACCTTGATATTCTCACCTTGATGTCCTCAGCTTACCCACATGGGCCCTCCTGCTATTACATCCAATATATTAAATTTGCTCAAGCTTTAGTGCCTTTGCTCTTGATATCCTATCTGCTTTGAATGTCTCAAGTCTGCTTCTTCTCTCAGCATACATACCACTCACCAATTTGAGGTCTGTCCTGAAAATTTGATCTTTACAGAGAGACATCCCTTGACCGTCATTATAATTCTTGCTCAATCTCTATCTTATCTCACTGTTTTATTTCAAATAAATATTCCTGATATTTTCTTATTTTTTATTTTTACTAAAATTAAAAAAAATCTGGCTTCCTCCCTCTCCCAGTAAACTCCTTGAAAGCAGAATCCTTGCTGTCACAAGCACTGCTATAACCCCAAAACAGTGTCTGGAACATAGTAACATGAAAAAAAGGCCTGTTTTGATGAATAGGTGAATCTTGCATTGGGTATAGTTCTTCCAGGTACATTATGGATTTGTTTCCAGTCTTCTCATTTCATGAGGGTTTTAGATTGTCATCCTTATTTATCAGCAAGGTGTGCTATGTGTACTTTTTTTTTTTCCCTTTCTTTCATCTTCTTGTCTTTCCCCTCTGTCTTAGCCCATTTTCTGTTGCTCTAACAGAATATCTGAGACTGGGAAATTTATAAAGGAAAGATGTTTATTTTGCTCACAATTCTAGAGGTTGAGAAGTCCAAGATCAGGCAGCAGCATCTGGTCAGCTTCTGGTGAGGGCCTTGTGCTGTGTCATAACATGGCAGAAGGCATGATAGCACAAGAAGGGGCACACTGAGAGCCAAACTGGTTTTTATAATAGACTCACTGACATGATAACTCACTCACTTATGTGATAACCTATTAATCCATTAATCTGTTAATCCATTAATCCATCAGGAGAGTAGAGCTCTCATGGCCCTATCACCTCTTAAAGGCGCCACCTCTTAATGCTGTTACATTGGGATTAAGTTTCAACATGAGTTTTGGAGGGGACAAACATTCAAATTGTAGCAGTCTCTATTAATTTGTGCCTTTGTTTCTAGAACAGTGAGTCTGCTTCTGGACTGGATTGAAGTCTCATCAACTATCATGTTCTCCTTTCAGGTTTGGAATTTGAGACACATCATAAAACTTTGGGATGATTCTGGAAGTCCTAAAAGGAACCTTATCTCCTGACATTAAATTCTTCTTATTTTATTAGGGTGTACTCCAAGTTGTGAAAATCTCTTGATGCGCAAAGGTAACTATGAGTAGAAGCCTATTTTATTTTCTTCTTTTAGGACCTAAGAAATAAATCCATTGGTAAAGAAAATTAAAATAAAATAATTTGGGGAGAAATAATTGAGTAATGTAAATGAGTGTCATTTCAGAGGTTAGAAGGAAAGCTGGCTGACCATAAAAGGAGAATATGAGAATATGTTCTGGGCTCCCCGTGAAGAAATCAGGACAAGACTAATAAGACTTTGATCCAGAGACCGGGACGAACACAGAGGTCTGCAAAAAAGGGCAGCTGTAAAAACTGTGCATTATGTTGTGTAGAAGATGTATGATATATCAGAAAAGGTCTGGGTTTTCACTTGGTTAGACCTGGGTTCAAACTCCTGCTTTGTCAAGTCCTGCTGGGTGACCTTGGGAAATGATTTAACTTCACATTCTGCATGCCTCGATTTCCCTTTGTGTAAAACACAAAAAGCATTATTCCTCATCCAGGAGCATCAGGAAAATTAAATGTGTAATATATGTAAAGCCATCAGTGTAATACTGAGCACACAGGATGCATTTGATATATGGGATTTATTATCATATTTGTTATAATTATTTTTGTTGTTATTATATTATTCAGACATTTTACTTAGCTACCACATATATTTCCTTTCCTGCTGGCAATAATTTGCAGCATATAGAGCAAATGAGCACTGCCTATTGAGCAATGGGAAATAGCACTCTCCTTCAAGACATACCTCTGTTAATTTCTAATCATCTCTCCCTATTTTTATGTCGTTGGCTGAGAGGAATAATTAATTATTCCTTTGGATTTAGGATACTTAGAAGCACCCACAGGAATAACCTGGTTGGCTGAAATGTCTTGGTCAAAAGAACCCTGACAATTTGTGAAATTCATTGGCATAAAACTGCGGAGAAGCTCATGTAAGCAAACTGAACTGAGCTGGCTCAGTACCAACTCTCAGCGCATGGTGCTGTTCCTGGCAAAGGTCTTTGAAAAACCTGTGTTCTCCGGACAGCTTGGCTGTTCCTTGGCTGTAGTGATTAGGAGCCATACAGCAAGGGAGAGAGATTGTATGTAAGGCTGTTTGTGAACTGAGGCAGGAGACCTGATTTTTGCTTTTCAGTGGAGAGTTTTTTCTGATCCTTATTATTATTATTATTATTTCCTTTTTTTGCAGAGATGAGGTCTTACTATGTTAACCAGGCTGGTCTTGAACTCCTGGCCTCAAGCAATCCTCTTGTTTCGGTTTTCCAAAGTGCTGGGATTACAGGTGTGAGTTGCTGCACCCAGCCTCTGGTACATCTTTTTATAAGCCAACGCAAGAGACAGGGTTTTTCCCTGTTGTCCAGGGTGGAGTGCAATGATGTGATCCTAGCTCAATATGGCCTCACACTCCCGTGCTCAAGTGATCCTCTAGCCTCACCTTCCCTAGTAGCTAGGAGGTCCTTCATGTCCATAATGTGGAAGTTACCATTCCAGTGTATAGATTATGTGCTTAGAATTTGGAGGCTACTTCCATCAAGAATATCATATTATGCCAGGCACAGTTGCTCACGCCTGTAATCCCAGCCCTTTGGGAGGCTGAGGTGGGTGGATCACCTGAGGTCAAGAGTTCAAGACCATCCTAGCCAACATGGTGAAACCCTGTCTTTACTAAAAATACAAAAATTCGCCAGGCATGGTGGCGCACGCCTGTAACCCCAGCTACTCAGATGATTGAGACCGGAGAGTCACTTGAACCCGGGAGGTGGAGGCTGCACTGAGCTGAGATCACGCCACTGCACTCCAGCCAGGGCGACAGAGTGAGACTCTGTCTCAAAAAAAAAAAAAAAAAAGAAAAGCAAAACAGAAAAAACAAGAATATTATATTACTTGATTAAGAATTCTGCATGAAGAAAGTCAACCATGAAGAATGAGAAGAGTGTATACCTTGTAACTCATCATCCCTTTCTTTGTAAAACACCAGTGAAATGAGATGGAATTTTTCTGTTTTGGATCAGCTGAACTTGTGGGTTTTCTCTGGGTTAGGGGAGAGAGGTTGCTTTAAAATGACATTTTTCTATTTCTGGATGAAATAATACGAGGCATGAAATAACTTTAAAAACTCAGGTGGGTGTGTGTGGGAAATGAGTGGGGATGTAGATGAAATAAGACTGCATGGCTGATAGTTTTTGAAGCTGGTTGATGTGTACATCCACATTCACCATACTTACTATTCTTTCTATATAAAGTTAAAAATGTCAGTTCTCTCAGTGTTTTCTACAGGACATTGGGGAAAAAAAGAGGGAGGTGAATGCCGTAATCAAAATTTCGAAAACACAGTTTGGAAAACGCCAGGTCTTTTCCTTGAAAGCCACAGTGCGTATTAGCATATTAAAGACTGAGGATTATTGCATTAAAGAGACCTTTTAAACACAGTTTAACCCAGTTCTAGTCCCAAAGCTAACTTGACTATTGAAACTGATTTTTCCCCATCCACACCTGTTAACAACTTGTCAAACTAGCATTTCATGGGACACGGGCACTTCAGTTAGTCTGAGAACAAGAACCAAGGACAGTTTCCTCCTCTTTCTGCCAAGACAGCTTTTCAGAATTGAGGAAGATTTATTTTTCTGGGATCACAGAGGAAAAGCAAGGGAACCACCTGCTGATTCAGTCAGGCTAATCCAGCAAACCTTACAGGGGGATCTCAGACTAGCTCCGTGAGTATACTTGACAGAAAGAAAATTTACTACTTATCAGCCCACTTTCACTATCTCAAATAAAAAAATGTAAGAAGAGAAAGAAAATGAGAGAGGAAAGACAAGAAACAGCTTAGAGGCAGAGAAAGAGTGAAACAGAAGGAAAAAAAGATACAGAAACAGAAAATCAGACTCTTAGGTAACATGATGAATCCCCTTCACTTTGCAAACCCTCTTTCCATCTATTTTCAAACAATGTCAACAGTATATTTTCTTTTCCTGACGTTATGCGTCAGCCACCCCCCACCTTTTTTCATAACTGGTCACCCGTACCAGTGATTTTAATCGTCAACTAAATCTATATATCAGAAAGTTATCCTAAAATTCCAAATTTAGATTCACTTTTATGCTTCAAGGCTGTTTACAAATATTTGTTCTAATATCCTGATAAACAAAGATGAAAGGACTACTTAATTCAGAAAGTGACTGTTTTTTGGCTTGCAAACAAATAATCATTAAATGGAATGAAGCCAGCTCTTGGTACATAAACAGCGCCAGCTGTGGCTTCTTCTGTACTGGTGTGGCTGTCAAAAGGAATCTGAATTCAAGGCAGTTGTAAAGTAAGTAAATAAATAACATCAGCAAAAGCAAATTAAAGCAACCCCTAAAAAACCAGTGACCAAAAAAATCTACCTTTTTGTTAAGACATGTTAGGTCTTCATTAAGAGGAACTTGGAAAACTTGATGATTCACTTTCTGAGTTTGAACAGAGCCTGGTCTCCGGGAAACAATCCAAGAGTAAGATGAAACCTGACACTTGCCTTATCAGACTCTGCTGGGAACACAGTTTTAAGGAAAAAGCAATGAGAAAAGTCTACTTACCAAAGTCACAAACTTCAACTCCTTGGCTAGTACACCTGGGTCTAGCCAGGAAAAAAGCAGAAACAAGAAGCCAAGGCTAAGGCTTGCTGCCCTGGCCACGAGGAGGGGTGCAGCTCTCATGTTGAGGAGAGCTGTTTCTGGCAGGAGTTAGGAGGAACTGCTACAGCTTCAAAAGCCTGTAGAGGGGAAGCTATTTAATTAAGGGATTGAAAGGGAAGGAGGAGCCACACTCGTAAATAGTAAAGTTTCCAGGAAGCGTAGGGCAGGTTTGGTATGTAAATAAGGTCATGTAATTTTTGAGCTGAGAGAGAGATCAGTTTCCCCATTTAAGTTAGGACACCAAGGTCAAGAGTGGGGAAAGCTGTTGATCAAGGTCACAGAGCATATTAGTACACATTTCTATTCTTGTTTTCAGTTTACTTTTATCTTATTATTATTATTTTTTTCTGGACGGAGTTTCGCTCTGTCACCCAGGCTGGAGTGCAGTGGCACGATCTTGGCTCACTGCAAACCCCGCCTCCTGAGTTCAAGCAATTCTCCTGCCTCAGCCTCCTGAGTAGCTGGGATTACAGGCATGCGCCACCACACCCAGCTAATTTTTGTATTTTTAGTAGAGATGGGGTTTCACCATGTTAGTTAGGCTGGTCTTGAACTCCTGACCTCGTGATCCACCTGCCTCAGCCTCCCAAAGTGCTGAGATTACAGGCGTGAGCCACTGTGCCCTGCCAATTTACTTTTATCTTTTCTTTAGATAGGGTATGATACAGCGTTGGCTTTGTGGCTGTCATTGAGAAAGGGATCTACCCTGACTTTAGAAACCTTAGACCAGTGATTCTTAATCTGTTGGGACTCCAAAGTTGTAGGACTGAAATCTGGAAGGAAATACAGGTATTGACATATTTAAGGCCTATTTCCATGCCAAACATGGCTACTTTTTAAAAAACTCTCATGTAGCCTATAGAGGTATTTTTAAATTGAAGAAGAAAAGTAAGAGCAAGTTTATTTTGAAAAATTTTAGGCTGGGCATGGTGGCTCACGTCTGTAATCCCAGCACTTTGGGAGGCCGAGGTGGGCAGATCACTTGAGGTCAGGAGTTCAAGACCAGCCTGGCCAGCATGGTGAAACCCTATCTCTACTAAAAATATAAAAAAAAATTAGCCGGGCATGGTGGCACATGCCTGTAGTCCCAGCTACCTGGGAGACTGAGGCAGGAGAATCACTTGAACCCAGGAGGTGAAGGTTGTAGTAAGCTGAGATTGTGCCACTGCACTCCAGCCTGGGCTACAGAGCAAGACTCCATCTCAAAATGAAACAAACAAACAAAAACAACAACAACGACAACAAAGAAAAATTTTAGTCACACCTTAAGACAAATTGGACATTACCCATGGTATCTCAAAATTAGGATTGGAGGTCCCTTTCCAAACCTGACAGAGTTTTTTAAGAAAACAAAAAGCCCAAACCTATAATTCTATATTATTAGTCATCAACTTTGGCCATAAGCCTTACATTTTGAGTGAGTTACATCCTTGCCTCTCCAGCTATGATCTCACTGGGGACACTACAAAATGCAATCCAGACTGATAGAACTTTGCTTTCCATTTCCCCCAACCTGTCAGTTCCATCATAGGCTAAAACAATACAAACTTGAGGTGCACAATGAGATTTTGCAAGATTTGGGGGCAGAGCTGCCTGTCGTGACATTCCTATCCTAATGGCAGAGGGAGAACAACGGTTTACCCACAACCCATTTCCTGGTACATTGCGCTTACCTGTGGCAGGAGTGTGTTCTTATGTGATCATAGGATGCCCTGGAATGTGGTATATGGGAGAGCTGTTGCTTCTTCTGGTAGTAGGTAACATGTGCAAATAGGCTGGGCACGGTGGCTCACGCCTGTAATCCCAGCACTTTGGGAAGCTGAGGTGGGCAGATCACTTGAGGTCAGGAGTTTGAGACCAGCCTAACCAACATGATGAAACCCCGAATCTACTAAAAATACAAAAATTAGCCAGGCTTGGTGGTGGGTACCTGTAATCCCAGCTACCTGGGAGGCTGGGGCAAGAGAATCACTTGAATTCGGGAGGCTGAGGTTGCAGTGAGCTGAGATCACACCACTGCACTCCAGCCTGGGCAATAGAGTGAGACTCTGTCTCCAAAAAAAAAAAAAAAAAAAAATGTGCGAATAATAAACGTGTGTGTGATTAGGATTAGATATTCAAGGGAATTTGCAGCCTTCTCTTTGCCGTCTCATTCTCCACCTGCCAGTCCACACTGTCCATTTTAATGGGTAAGATTTTGAGGAAATGGGTGCAAGAAAAAGGAAATAAAAACTGGAAGGTTTTCCAGTCCAGGGCATACATGAAGTTGATACATTAATCCCTGCTGTGTGCACCAGGCAATCTGAGAAAGGAAGCTCCAGCACCTACGTACCATTCACAGGCAAAGTTCTGAACCACATTTCTTAAATTGTAACAGATGTCTGATTCTGTTGAATGCCTTATTTTCTCAGCTATCTGCCTGGGTCCTTGTTCTGTCTCCTTCCTTGTCTCACCCTTGGACTGGTGCTTGGAAGTATTTCAGCAATAGCCTTACACCTTCCTGATAATGACTGATTCTCTAATCTACCTATACCATGTTACACTGGTTGGATAAACCCTCTTTCTGACCTAGACCCTAATTTTTTCTGTGGTACCGCCTCTGGGTTCCTTTTAGCTTTTCAAGTGAGAATGACAACAACAAAGTTTTCTTTGAAAACCAGAAAAAGGCTGCTTGAATTGAATACATCTCAACTCAAACTTAATCCAAGTTGAATTAAATGGTTTATACTTCTATCTCAATCATCACCCTCACTTCCACTTTGATCATTGAGTTATAAGGGGAGGAGAAGTATTCAGTCATAAATGTAGAGTCTTGAAAAACCTGAACACCATGAAATGGAGTGTAAAAGATCCTCAACTCGATGAAACCTGTTTTAGAATGTTCTGTGGCCCTTGAACTTTGCACTCAATAAGGTCTTTGCAAAGACATAAGGGTCATCTGGGATAAAAATATGGATATGGTATGTATTAGTCCACTTTCATACTGCTGTGAAGAAATACCTAAGACTGGGTAATTTATAAAGAAAAATAAATTTAATGGACTCAAAGTTCCACATGGCTGAGGAGGCCTCACAATCATGGTGGAAGGTGAAGGAGAAGCAAAGGCACATTTTACATGGCAGCAGGCAAGAGAGTGTGTGCAGGGAAACTGCCCTTTATAAACCCATCAGATTTCACGAGACTTATTCACTATCACAAGAATAGCATGGGAAAAGCCCTCCTCCACGATTCAATTACTTCCCACCAGGTACGTTTCATGACATGTGGGGATTATGGGAGCTACAATTCAAGATGAGATTTGTGTAGGGACACAGCCAAATCAAGTCATAGTAACATCAAAAGTGATATTTGAAAAAACATTGGGAAGTCTTTATATAAGAGTGAAGAGTGTCAATAATTTTCCATGATTTGTAGGACTTACTGACTGAATCACTTGTGTTCTCTTGTTGTACTTCTTTCTCTATATGTCAAGTGCTCAACCTCTAATGAACTGTTCTAATGAATAGTTAGAAAGTTCCATAAGTGGAGCAGGTTAAGATTTTTGAAAAGCAGACTCCCAGATAGATATTTGCATGTAGGAAGTTTATTAAGGAGTGCACTCAGGATTAACACCAGTGGGGCGTAGAGAAATAACCAAGGTTGGACAGAGGGAGAAGTTGATTTGTAATGCAATATTGTTGAAGACCTCAGCTGACCCTGTTACAAGTTCTGAAGATGGGAGGGCCTTTCAGAGTTGTCTTGAATTGAGGTGAGAAGTCAGGCCTTTTTTATTAGCCAGTCATTGGATGCAGTCTGCTCCTGGTAGGGAGTATGACCATAGATAAGGCAAAGGTGACTCTCTTCTGCCAAAATAATTCCCAAAGGGGTTGCTAGGTGAGTGATGTCAAACAAATTTCCAAGAGCGGGGAGCAATGAATCCTTGGGCAGCGTAACACAGAATCTATGATGATGAACACTTACAGGAAAAAAAAATTGTGATCCTTAGTAGATCACAGTCTATGAAAGCACTAAATGTGCCTCTGACCGTAAGAGTCTGAGATCCATCAGTAAGTATATGGCTGTTCACCAGCATCACAGGGAAGACTGTGTTTAACCTGTCTGGCTTCTTATGGCCTTCATAATTGTATTATTTGACTCTCAGAGACTTATGAACTATTGGGCACTCAATAATACTGATTGACCAACTGTCAACATAAAAGCAAATGAAATGACTGCGTCAGAGCCCTGTTACAATGGGAATTGCTTTGAGGCAAAATTTAGTTAATAAGATGGCTTTAGAATAAATGTTCTCCTCCTCTGAAACCATCATTTTGTGGGGTTTTTTATTTTGCCCTCGGCATAAAATAACTATTTTGATGTTTAGTATTTAGACATACATCCCCCATAAAACCAGAGATTATATAGTAAGAATGTCATCAACTAAGGTGTGTGTAACTAGGGGATGCATGCAATGGTCTAACACTTTAAAAAGTAGAGAAAGTGTTAAAACTTTTATTTGTGTTTTTTTTTTTTTAACATAGGAAAGAAAAAAAGGATTTACAATGGAAATTTATTCACAATGGACTGTTTTAAAATGGACTATTATTTGGCCATTAAAAAGGGATCCAAGTACTGATGCCTGCTACAACATGGATGAACTTTTAAAATATTAGGCTAATATTCCTTCTAAAATAGAAGGAATAATACAAATCATATTTGTATGATTCCATTTATATTAAATGTTCAGAATAGAAAACTCTTAGGAAACAGCCTAAAATTTTTAAAAGATTGCCTAGGACAGGGGGAAAAGGAGGCAGAAGGTGATGGCTAAGGGGTATGGGGTCTCTTTTTGGGCTGCTAAAAATACTCTAAAATTGATTGTAATGATACTTGAGCAACTCTGAATATACTAAAAACCATTGAATTGTACACTTTAAACGAATGAGTTTTATGACATCTGAATTATATCTCAATAAAGTCGTTATCTAAATAATTTACCACAAAATAAATATTCCAATATTTAATATAAACATGGTAATAGAAGTATATCCTTAATAAATAAACACATATCTGTTACATGTAATACTGATGGAGTCAGTGGTTGAACCAGTTTGAACATTACTAAATAAAATTAATAGTAATTATAAAATATAATTTATATATACATATAAACTTAGAGTATTAAAATCATCTATTGCTGTGAAACAAATGAACACAAACTTAGTGGCTTAAAACAACACACATTTCTTATCTTACCTTTTTCCTGAGTCAGGAGTCTACGTATAACGTAAAAGGACTTTCTGCTCAGGATTTTTCACAAGGCTCCGATCAAGGTGTTAGCCAGACCTGGGATCCTCTCCCAGCTCCTGTAGTTGTTGGCAGGAATCAGTTCCTTGCAAGCTGTTTGAGGGCCCCAGTTCCTAAATTTCTGGCTGCTGTGTGGAAGCTGCCTTCGATTCCTTGCTACTTGGGCCCCTCCAAGAGGGCCGTTTGAGTCATCAGAACATGCAAGCTAAGGCAACAGAGAAACTTCAGAGCTCATCTTTCCAGGACTTCAAAAAATTTATCATGTGTAAGGATTACCCGAAAAGTTTAATAAAATACAGACTCTTCCAGGGCCTCACTCCTGGAAATTCTGATTCAGTGGGTTCAGGTAAGATGAGGAACGGTGTCCCACTAATACTTAATGGTGCCTAAGGCAAAAGGCAAAAATCATTAAACCAATCCTGTCATTACATATAGTTTTGATATGTTGTTTATTATGGATTATTTAACATTAATTTTTATTTTTCAAAATTTTGCATTAAAATATTCCTTCTTTTGATTATAGGGTTTTTGGTACACCTTAAGTGTTGTGCCCAAGGAAGATGCCTCACTCACCTCACTCTAATTCCCAGCCATGACTCTAAGAATTGGAAGGCTGGAGATAACATACTTTTTCCTTTTGAGGTGAAATGATCTAACTTTCTCTGATTCTCTCTACAAGGAAATGCAGGCTTGGCTCAGGTGAATCCAGCTTTGGCTGACTGTACTGAGGCACTTCGGACTGAATGGGACTCAGGACTTTTTGTCTATTAGACCGAACAGAGCTGACCTCCAGCTACTCTTTGGACTGTCATTACTTGCATAGAGCTAGCCCCCTCACACTTCCTGTGTGTAATAAAGCTGCTTTTCTCACAGTCAGGAGGCAAACATTGGCCTATTGCTATTTCACCTTTAACACGGGCTTACAGAATGAACTTACAAAAATATGATGTAATCTCATTTTGTATAAATGTGTATTGAAGAAAAGGCAGAATAGAGATGGGCCAATATTTTTAATGGTGATTTTTTTGGGGGAGGTTGGTGGGATTATAGGTGTTTTCATTTTCTTCTACTTTTCTCTACTTTCCAAATGTCTTATAATGAATAGATATTTTAATTAAAATCAGAAAACAAATTGTAAAATATCTAGCATTAACTTGATGATAATTCTCATTTAAGTGAGTCTCAGAGTTATAGAAGGTAAGCCTAGAAAGCAATTTGCTTCATAACACTGTTCACCTGTCTTCACATGGGCCCACTCCTAAGCCACTGAAGAGAGGACTTTTTCTTTCTTCTGCTCCAGTTTCTGACCCTGTCCCTCTCCTCTTTTGTTTGATATGTCTTATATTAAAGCGATAACTTCTTGTAGTACCATGAAAGTACGAGAAAACACGGTAACTATTTAGAAAGTCCTGTTTGTCCTTAAGAGCTTCCTAAATCAAACCAGGTCAATGGCCTATTAAACATATTCCACCACACTTAGAATAAAATCCAAAGCCTTCCATGGTATATAAGCTTTGCTTATATCTGGCTCCTACGACCTCTTCAACTTCCTCCCATCAGGCTTCTTTTGCTCACTCCATTCTAGCCACACTGATCCCTTATGTCTCAAACAAGCCACATGTGCTCCCACTTGATGCACTTTGCATTGACTATTCCCTCTGAGGGAATAGTCCCTCTTCCTTCAGATGGGCTGATTCTCTCACTTCACCTCTTTGGATGGCTTACCTTGAGCACCCCAGTTAAACAAGCAGCTTCCCCAGCAATCTCCATCATATTGTAGCAGGACAAGCCGTAGGCAAAACCCCTCAGACACCGAGTTAAAGAAGGAAGGGCTTTATTCGGCTGACAGCTTCGGCAAGACTCGTATCTCCAACAACCCAGCTCCGTGAGTGGGCAATTCCTGTCCCTTTTAAGGGCTTACAGCTCTAAGGGGGTCCACGTGAGAGGGTCGTGATCAATTGAACAAGCAGGGGGTACGTGACTGGGGGCTGCATGCACTGGTAATTAGAATGGAACAGAACAGGACAGGGATTTTCACAGTGCTTTTCTATACAATGTCTGTAATCTATAGATAACATAACCAATTAGATCAGGGGTCGATCTTTAACTACCAGGCCCAGGGTGTGGCACTGGGCTGTCTGCCTGTGGATTTCATTTCTGTCTTTTTTTTTTTTTTTTGAGACAGAGTCTCGCTCTGTCTCCCGGGCTGGAGTGCAGTGGCCGGATCTCAGCTCACTGCAAGCTCCGCCTCCCGGGTTTACACCATTCTCCTGCCTCAGCCTCCCGAGTGGCTGGGACTACAGGCGGCCGCCACCTTGCCCTGCTAGTTTTTTGTATTTTTTAGTAGAGACGGAGTTTCACCTTATTAGCCAGGATGGTCTCGATCTCCTGACCTCATGATCCGCCCGTCTCGGCCTCCCAAAGTGCTGGGATTACAGGCTTGAGCCACCACGCCCGGCCCATTTCTTTTAGTTTTTACTTCTTCTTTCTTTGGAGGCAGAAATTGGGCATAAGACAATATGAGCAGTGATCTCCTCCCTTATTCCCCCTCTTTGAGAATCTCACTCAATAGCGGGAGTTCTCACTTTCATTCTCACTACCTATGTCTTCTTGCAAGACAGATCGATAGTGATTCATGTAGTACACTTGTGCAAAAGCATTTTGGTGAACTAAGGTAGCGATGAAGCTTTTTATCATTTGAAGAAATACAGGCAGCAAACAAGGGAGCAGTAAGCAGGTTTCTATTACTATTATAACTCGTATTATAACAGTTTTAAATTTTTTTAGCACTGGGAACCATTTTCCAAACATGGCCCTAGGATCAAATCTATGCCACACTTGCATGGGCACATGTGCCAGTTTTGTCATATTTCTAACTATGTCTTCAACTACTTGTCCTTGATCATCTATGTGTAGACAGCAATTAGTAAGGTTAAATTTTCTACAGACACTTTCTTCAGCTGCTAGCAAGTAGTCAAGAGCCAATCTATTTTGATAGAGAGCATTTCTCATCTGAGTTTCTTGCCAGGCCAGAATAGTCAAGGCTCTGCCGGTCTTATTAGTGATTATTTCTAAGACAGCTTGTAACCGTATGCTTCAGTTGAGCATGTAAAATGGGGTTCATGAGCCATCTTCTGCCCAAGTACCAGGCCTATAATATTGTATGATTCTCTCAGGGGGCCATTCATCATCTTTTTAATTTTTTATAGCTATGCTTCTCTTTTTGTGGGAAGCACAGATAGGGAAGCCCAGGAGTTCACCTGTCTTTATGGACAGTAGGAAGAAAGATGGTTTAATAGTGCCAATAACACAACTACCTCCCCACTGGTCAGGTAATTTGGTGTAAGGTCTATGCCCACATATCCAGTATAATCCAATGGGGGCAGTCTAGTCCCAGTGGGACTGCAGGTGGGTCCACACGGTTTTCAACTTTGGGAATTTACTAAATGGACTTTTCTTAGTGTGGTTTGAACTCCACTAGGTGGCTGTTTTTGTAGTATTATTATAATACAGGTTTTGTCCAAGGCAGCTGAGCCTTCCCACAGGAAGTGTGAAGTCCTTCCTTACTCTTGCTATACAGTATTGTCTGGTGATTGAGGCTTTTAGGACCCAGAAGTTATCAGGGTGATTCTTTTGGGCCGAGAATTCATCAGGAACTGGGTCTGTAGGTACTAATTCCTGGGCTTCCCATGGCCATTGATCTCCCATTACAGTCCCTGTACATACATAACATGAAGTGACATTGAGAGACTGGGCTACATTCTCAACTAATTGCAAAAATAAATTTCTTGTTTTTCCTGAAATTTCTGGTACTGGCACATTCAGTTTATCATGGAAAGTTTGAAATACTGGCTCTGGAGAGCGTTTATAAACTTCTCCTCAAACCACGATACTTCCTTAAGGATCCAGTCCAGCCCCACTGATTCCTAGGGGTACAAGCTCCCCTTTTTTCCAGCGAGGATCAAGGGGATTGGTTATTACTAGTTCTAAGGGGTTACACTGAGTACTGGTACAGAAAGGCCCACTTTTCCCTTTCTGAAGGTGGACAGGATCCTTTTAATTTTTTATCCAAGTAGACTAAATGACACAAGACCAGTAACCACGTTCATTTCCATACAGTCCTAATTCACGACAGATGTTCTTATTTTCTGCCATAGAGCCTCTTTCCTAACTAAGATAACCACGTCCTATCCATAACTTATTACTATTAATGACAGCACAGGCATCAAACTTCAAGGTGACTTGTTTGGGCACCCCTTTTTCTTCTGTTTTGGCTAACACTTTACTCGTATTTCTTATGAGCCCCCACCAGTCCTCAGTCCTTAATCTTATTTCAAAAACTGTGGTCATGGGAGGCTCAGATGGGTCATAACACACATCAGGTTGGTCATTTCCTGGGCTACATACCTTGCATAGAATACAATATACAAACAAGGTGTTTTTTTTGTTTTTTGTTTTTTTTTAGAGTCCTGGTACACTTTATTATAATCATAAAATAATAGGACTGTAGCAACTTTTTGTCCTACCTCAGTGACTTGATGTATACACTGGGAACACTCCTCAGTCTGAGGAAGGTCAGTTAAGTACAAGTCCAAATTTTAAGGAAATTGAGTCTTGCGATGAGTTTTCTCATGCTTCGGCTGTGTGTGGACCAGTCCGCTTCCGGGTGTGATTGGAGCAGGGCTTGTCCTCTTCTTCAGAGTCACTTTGCAGGGGTTGGCGAAGTTGCTTCCGTCCACGTACAGCTCACCAGGCTACTGATGTTCAAGGATGGTTTCGGAGGTTGGGCCCACTAGAATAAACTGAGTCCAACACCTCTACACAGTTTTGTTCCACTGGGCTCTCTGATACCGGGAGCGAGGTGGCAGGGTTTAGGGTATTGCAAACTTCGATGGTTATGTGGGGATTTTCACATAGCAAGCTTTGGGACTTGGTTAATCTAGCATTTGTTAATCAATGATGTCCTTTGGTAGTCATTAAAGTTACTACGGCATGGGGGGACTTTATATTCAGGTTTTGCCTAAGGATTAGTTTATTTGCTTCTTGTGCTAACAGGGCCGTTGCTGCCAGGGCCCTTAGACATGGGGGCCAGGCTTTGGGAACCCTGTCTAGTTGTTTTGAGAGATAGGCCACTGGTCTTGGCCAGGGCCCCACAGTCTGGGTTAAAACTCTAACTGCCATTTTTTTTTTCTCTTTTTGACACATAGAGGGTAAAGGGTTTTGTCAGGTCAGGTATCCCCAGGGCTGGGGCCGACATGAGAATTTCTTTTAACTTATGAAAAGCTCTTTGCTGTTGGTTGTAATAGATGTAGTTTATTCAATCTACATTTTTATTAACTGTCACCTACCAAAATATTGACTCAAATCCTGCAGCTATTTGATTTCAAGCTTTAAATTGATCTGATATTCCCCATGGGACTCCAATTGCATCTAAATAGATGTGAGAGTTGAAAGACCCATAAGGGGCTTCTCTTGCTTTATGATGTCTTATTTTTCCTCCCTCTGGTTGATGAAATGCCAGGGTGAAAGGGATAGCCAGCTGGACTAAAGCATAAGTGCCACTCCAGTTATTCAGCACAGTGCCCAGTAAAGGTCCACCACAATAGCATCACACATCTGCTCAGGGATGAACAATGGCTGACTGATTGATAAGCTCTTGAGAATTTTTAAGCTCACTGCATCCCTTCAGGTCTCCAAGGAATGCTAACTTTCCTTCCAGTTGTGAGAGACATGAAGTGAACTCAGTGTCGGGAGATGGAGGCTGGATGGCTCTCCGGGGGCTGACCTGCAGTGTGCTGAACTTTGGGATATAGCAGAGAGAGCTTGGCATGACTTATTACTCCAGGCTGTAGAATCCTAGAAAAGAGCTACTATGCAGCCCACCCCTGGTCGACTGGGGTCCACCTTAGTGAAAAGGGGACAATCTGGGTCTGTGGCCTGCTGTGTGCACAAGCATAACAATTGCTTTTGTTTAAGGTGCAGATGAAATATTTGATCCATTCCAACAGGCATTTGCATCTTGGTATCCTGTCTTAATTGCCAAGTTTGTTTTAAGTCTTTAACTTCTATGATCCTCTAGTAAAGTGAATGTATTTTGGGAAATTACAAAAACCGGTTGGGGCAGTCCATTCTTGCTCTTTAGTGGTCCACAGAATGTTGAACCAACTATGGCATAAAAGCTCTACATTGGGGAGCAAACTTCTGGTTGACACTGGAGTCTTTATCAAAATTTCTCTGGATTAAATTGTCCTAACTCACTAATGCCCAGTCTGAGGAGAGTCAGGAGGGACAGAGGTACTTTTCTGAAGTAGAGATCTGTCTTTGACTTGGCAAGTCCCCACAGGATATAACAAGACAAGCATTAAATGCAATAGTTTGAGGCAAGATTGACTTGGTTATGTTAATAACCAGATGGTCAGCAACAGAGAGAGGAAAGAAGAAAGAGTAATAGAATATATGAAAAAGTTAAATTTTCTTTAGCTTTAGTTTGGTAAGGTTTTCCCCTGGGACTGTGGCCCACGACTCTGGAGTGGGTGGCGCTTTGCCTCAGGTGTGATGAGTCCATCCCTTTTCCGCTGGTGCTGGTTTGCTGGAAATTCTAGGGGTGGTACCTGTACTAAAAGTCTTTTAATTTTGAGGGAAAGGAAAGTGGAAGATAAGCCAAGTGTATAATTTCTAAGAAACTGACCTTTTGTTTTAAATGTGGGGACATTAGCAGTGGACTTTATAGTCCTTGGTGCCTTTCTACTGCGAAATTTCCTTTAGCATCTATTTTTATTAGTTTTCAGACCAAAGAAAGCCAAACATCATTTTATATTTAATAATGCTTCTTGTATGATTTTTATACTAGATAAGCTAAATTTTACCTTTATATTAGTGTGCTATTAATGTTAAACTTAGTTTTAATAAAACTTTATATACATATTTATTCAATTTTTAATGTCAGACCATAAGGTAAGATTTTTATAGACTCTTTTTAACGTTTTATAATATTTGTTAAAGAGCAGGTTAGTGCTTTAATAAAAACCCATTGTGTTTTTACTTTAATATCCAGTTCACAGAAAAACTGGATGATACCCCTTTAACTTTAGCTAATATGTTTGCACACAGAATTTTTAAATTTTTATATATAGTTAACATTTTAAAACTTGCTTAAGTCTTCAAAACAAAAATTCTTTTAACCTTTTAATGTGGGTAAAAATTTATATTCTTATGCTTCCTTATAATCCTTTTACCAAAGGTATATTTTACTTTCCTTATACACCTCACACATACACTGTTTCTTCAATAGTTTTACATTCAGGAGGCCTAGTTACTTTTAAATTATACAATATTTCTTGCATAAATTCTTTTTTATAACTTTTTTCCTCTTTCACAACTTTTGCAGACAATTCTTCAACCTGCCTCAACTTTCTGACTCATTACAAGCATTTCTTTCTTTAAACAACCAGTTAATTTATTTCAGGACAAGCATTTACCATATAACACCCTTTTTAAGTAAGTTCTGCCTCCCCTTTTTATCCCCCCTTTTTTTTCGAAGATGATAACAATTCTTTTCCAAAGCAAATTTCTTTTATGTCTGTGGATTAGACTGTCTAAGGCCACAAGATTAGAAGTTACTATAATACATGTTACACTGTTAACTTTTAGCAAACTTTACTTTTGTTGAAAACCTTATAAGTTTGGGTTTTCATTATCATTTGCTATTAATAAGACCTTGTTTTGTCCAAATTAACTTAGAATTGGTATAGATGGCTTTTTTTTTTTTTTTCCCTTCAATTACCTCAGAGGAACCATCAGTCATCCTGTCCTGAAGGGAGCTCCTCCTAGGTCTGGTCAGACTTTTGTATGGTAATTAAGATTTAAATCTCCTGTTAGGAAACCTGCTGGGGTTAAGGGAATTTTCAGTGGTTAATGTTAAATCATCCTCTTTTTTTTTTCCTTAGGATACTTCTGAACTGGTGAAGTGTGCTCACAATGAGGTTTTCTCTAAAAGTTTTTTTTTTTTTTACTTTTTTCTATTAGCAAAGCAGTTGCTGCTACAAATTGAATGCATTTGGGCCATCCACGGGTTACTGGGTTAAGGATTTTTGATAGGGAGGCCTCAGTGCTTTCGGGATATGCCCTTGTTTACACTGACAACAAAGTGGTATTGGAGTGTTAAAGGGTTACAGAGAATACCTATAATTATCAATTATAGGTTTTAAATTTACCTTGGCTTTTAAAGGAATAGGGTACCCTTTTTTTTTCTTAACTACTTGTATATCTCTCTCTTTCTTTCTGTCTTTGATTTACTGTCTCTTTTTCTCTTGGACTTTCCTTTTGCCTGTCTTTCTCTCTCTCTGCCTGTCTCTTTCTCTCTCTCTCTTTCCTTGACTTCCTCTTTGTTTCTCTGTCTCTTCCTCTTTCTCTCTCTCTGCTGGTCTTTCCTTGCCTCTGCCAGCCACTTATGCTGCTGTTAGACCACTGTGGTGGAGCGGGGGGTCTAAAACCAGCTGCAACCAAGTGTCTATGTACGGGAACCGGTCTGGGTGTCCTGGCTTACAAGTTACCTTGTGCCATACCTTCGAAACAAGGGACCTGCCCAGGCTTCTTTCTGATGGCCAACCCACCTCTAATGCTGGCCAGTCTATTTCACACAAAGTTCTAAGTTTTCTTGGTGTCATAGTAAGGGAGGAGACCACCCCTCATATTGTCTTATGCCCAATTTCTGCCTTCAAAGAAAGAAGAAGTAAAAACTGTAAGGCAGAAATGAAATCCATAGGCAGACAGCCTGGTGCCGTGCCCTGGGCCTGGTAGCTAAAGATCAACCCTGACCTAATTGGTTGTGTTGTCTACAGATTCCAGACATTGTATGGAAGAGCATTGTAAAAATCCCTGTCCTGCTCTTTTCTGTTCTGATTACCGGTGCATGCAGCCCCCAGTTATGTACCCTCTCCTTGCTCAACCGAACCGATCATGACCTTCTCATGCGGACCCCCTTAGAGTTGTGAGCCCTTAAAAGGGACAGAAATTGCTCACTCGGGGAGCTTGGCTCTTGAGACAGGAGTCTTGCCCATGCTTCTGGCCAAATAAGCCTCTTCCTTCTTTAACTCAGTGTCTGAGGAGTTTTGTCTGCAGCTCGTCCTGCTACAATGGTAACATTGTAATCTCCCTTAAATCCTTTTTTGAAAATTTTCAACATAGTTCCTAGTGGGGTGGGCTTACTTTGTGCCTGAACCATGCTTCTTCAAGACAAAACACCAGGCTAACACCACACGCACAACACAAAACAAAGAATGGGTAAAAAGGGCACACACACACTTTTACAGTTTACACCAAACCAGAATCAAAACCAAAGTCAGAGTATCAAAAAATCCAAGCCAGGTCAAAATCAAAACCAAAGTATCAAGCAATCCAAGTTAAAACAAAAACCAAAGTACCCGTATAGGCACACCATGGGTGATCAGGCCACGTTTCCACTCAAATGGTGTGGGCAAGTTCCAAAGACTAGTCTTACCAAGTTTCAGATGTCTGGACTCCAAGTGCCAGTTCCTTCCTGGTGTTCAGCCACTGTGTTAATCCTCCACGGGGGCCTGCCATGTGCTGCTCTGGTGAGACATTCCACTGGGGCAATTGCCTACCCGGGAGCACTCTCAGGATCCACGTCACTCAAGTTGGTCAGAGTCCCCCGCAGGGATTCTTCACAGGGCAAGTTTAAGCTGCCTAAGGGGCTGCCTTGACTGTCCGTTAATCACCTTGCTTCCCAGTCAGGGAACCAAGAAATGTAGCAGAACAAGCCGCAGACAAAACCTCTCAGACACCAAGTTAAAGAAGGAAGGGCTTTATTTGACCGGGAGCTTCAGCAAGACTCATGTCTCCAACAACCAAGCTCCATGAGTGAACAATTCCTGTCCCTTTTAAGGGCTTACAACTCTAAGGGGGTCTGTGTGAGAGAGTCGTGATTGATTGAGCAAGCAGGAGATACGTGACTGGGGGCTGCCTGCACCAGTAATCAGAACGGAACAGAACAGGACAAGGAGTTTTACAGTGCTTTTCTATATAGTGTCTGTAATCTATAGATAACATAACCAATTAGGTCAGGGGTCGATCTTTAACTACCAGGCCCAGGGTATGGTGCTGGGTTGTCTGTCTGTGGATTTCATTTCTGCCTTTCAGTTTTTACTTCTTTCTTTGGAGGCAGAAATTGGGCATAAGACAATATGAGGGGTTGTCTTCTCCCTTGATACGATCCTGTTTTATTTTTGTTGTAATGCTTTAAATATCAGACATTATGTTATATATTTATTGTTTGCTTGTTTATTGTTTGTCTCCCCCGTAAGAATGCAAACTCCATGAAAGCAGGAACTTGTTTTATTTATTGCTATGTCCTCATTGCATAGAAAAATACCTGGCGTGTAGTAGGGGCTCAATAAATATTTGTTGAATGAACGAGTAAATTTTTAGTATGAGCAGCCTTACTTACCAACTCCTTTGTTTACAACAAAACAAAACAAACAAAATATAGATATATACACACATATATATACATATATTGTATACATAAAAAATATATTTTGTGATATGTATATCCCAATGTGTTCTGAGATTTCCTTGTGATATCTCTATACTGTTTATCCTGTTACCAGAAGGATGGGCACTTTTACCCACTTGGATGACTTGCTTTGGATAAATAGTCATGCCAGTCTTTATCTCTTGGTTCTGTGACTTTCAAAGCTTTGTGATTTTCTAAGTCTTCTTCAGTAATTTGACTGCTGAGCCTAAACTCCCTGCTATTTTCTGTCAACTGGTATGTGTTCTGGGAGAATTAATCTGCTGAAGGAGAGACATTTTTTAATTCCATATTTGATCTGAAAAGTAACATAATGTCTTCATTTTATTTGATATATCTGTGTCTATTTTAATAAAAATAAAAATTTAAATTACTTTTCATGGGGTACATACTCCATGATGATGTTACTGCCCACCTCTCTAACACACACACACCTGCACACACACACACACACACACACACACACACACACGTTGCTGAATGCATCATCTAAGATAAATATACCCTCCTTTTGGAAGTATGGCAATATATTATCCTCAAAGGGGAATTACTGTAAGAAAAAATAGAACCCTTTGTGATGCTTAATGGGAAAAGCTTTGTGATAAGGCATTAAGGCATCCCCTGTTATGTCATAGTAAAATTAGTAATGTTTTGACATCCCAAAACATCCTAAATATATCCATTTTATCTCATTTCATTCTTCTTTTTTACATAATAAACTTCATAGAGTCTGACAAGAGTGGAAACTGAGCAACCTAACATTCGTACTCTTTATCTGAAACTGCTTATTAGAAATAATGTTGAAGACAGAACTGGTATTCTTAGCATGAGAAAAACACAAATACTTCCGTAACATAATTTTGGATATTACATAGATAGAGGAAAGAAAAATATTTCTATAGTCCCAGTTTTGGAAAATGAAGTAGTGGCTTTCTTTTCTCACCTGTATAAAATTAAATAATTAAATAATAATTATTGTGGTAATGTACAGACATTAGTGGATTTGACCAGTGACACGATTTCCACTTGTTTCCCTGCCCAAATCTCATGTCTGTATTGTAATCCCCAGTGTTAGAGAAGGGGCCTGGTGGATTACAGTGTTAGAAGGTGATTGGATCCTGAGGGTGGACTCCCCTGTTGCTGTGCTCATGATAGTGAGTCAGTTCTCATGAGATCTGGTGTTTTAGAAGTGTGTAGCACCTTCCCCCGCACTCTTTTTCTCCTGTTCCCGCCATGTAAGACATGCCTGTTTCCTCTTTGCCTTCTGCCATGATTGTAAATTTCCTGAGACATCCTGAGCCATACTTGCTGTACAGTTTGTGGAGCTGTAAGTCAATTAAACCTCTTTTCTTTATAAATTACCCAGTTTCAGGTACTTATAGCAGTGTGAGAATGGACTAATCACACCAGATTATAAAGCTACATGGATGTTTCAATCAGAAAAGTCTTTAATTCAAAAAGAAACCACAGGAATCACTATTTATTGACCACTTCTTCTCAGTCTCAGAAAGCCCGAGAGGAGACTAGGGTTCTGTGGCTGGAGAGTTTTAAAGTTAGTGCTGCTTCTAGCATTATGAAAAAGTAAGGTCAAGAGTCATAAAATATACCCCAAAATATCAGTTGCTAAAATATGCCAATTACTTGATTTAAAAAATACCTCAGCCTATAGAAGTTCTAACAAAAATATGTAATTGATTAATGTGCTTAGTACCATGTTTTCACTTTACAAAATTATTTAATGCGCAAAACAATGACTCACATCAAATGACTACCAGTCCACCTTTCTCCAAGTTCCCTCTGGGACAGAGTTACTGTGCTTAATCCTAAATCGTCAAATCCCTGTACCTAACTCTGTGGAATGTTTTTTTCTGAGTTAGTTTATTTAGTTAGTATAAGGCAGTGATTTTCAAAGTGTGGCTTGGGGGTCCTAAGACCCTTCAGAGGGCCCCTGAGACTCCTTCAGGGAATTCCTGAGATCTAGTCAGAGGGCTTGTGTGGTCAAAGTATTTTCACATCGGCCGGGCATGGCAGCTCATGCCTATAATCCCAGCAGTTTGGGAGGCCGAGGCGGGTGGATCACAATGTCAGGAGTTTGAGACCAGCCTGACCAATATGGTGAAACCCTGTCTCTGCTGAAAATACAAAAATTAGCCGGGCATAGTGGCGCATGCCTGTGGTCTCAGCTGCTGGGGAGGCTGAGGCAGAAGAGTCGCTTAAGCCCAGGAGGCGAAGGTGGTGGTGAGCCGAGATTGGGCCCCTGCACTCCAGCCTGTGCATCAGAGTGAGACTCTGTCTCAAAAAAAAAAAAAAAAAAAAAAAAAGAACCACACCAACACTAAAATATTATTTTCTTTTTTATTCTCATTCTTTCATGAAGAGTCACTGGAGTTTCCCAGAAGCTATGTGATATGATGACATCATTACTCTCATGACAAATTGAATGTGTGCTTATGTATTCTTGTGTTTTAAAATTTTCTCAGTTTTAATTTTGAATATTGTAAATATCAATAGACACAACCCATATTACCTAAAGCTCTTAAGAATCCTCAATAATTTTTAAGAGTATAAGGGGGTCCTGAGATTACATGTTTGAGAACTACTGCTATAGATAAGCTAGTGATTCAAATGTTTTATTCATTCAACAAACATTTGTTGATTTTATACCATGAGCAGTCCTTGGGAATGCCAAGGTTGAAAGACAAAGTCCCTGCCTCAAGGAGAATAATATGTTGTAGGAAAAGATAAACAATTATGAGATAAACCCAACAAAACAAGCACAGAATATTATGGTTGCTCAGAAGACACACATTCATTTAATCATTTATTAACCCGGTATTTAGATCAATGAAAAAGACATGAAGGCATAAGAGAGCATTACATGTCTAGGGAATTACCAATGGTTTGATGGGGATATCTTGATGGTAATTAATTTCTTTAAAACATAGCTCATTTCTTTAGCTATTATTTTATTGGTTATTTTGCTGTTGCTCTTATTATTATTGGATCATGTTCAAAAGGATCCACTGAGGTCTATGTTGTAAATGTTTAACAACAACTGGCCCTGAAAAAAAGTTATAATTTTCTATAATTTGCAGCATTTTTCAATTTCCATGGTGAAAATACTCCTTCTATGGCTGATTTGAAGCTACCAACATGATGTGACTTTACACGGAGGTGGAAAGAGATGAGCACACCATTATACAATATTCCTATTACACAGACACAAGTGAAAATAACCTCAAGAGCTTAGATAATAAAATGAAGTAAAATAACTTGTAAGTGATGAGTTTTGAGCATTCTTACCTTTATTTTAAATATAATTTATTTTAACATATAATTTAATGTTTAATAATGGCTGCATTTAACAACCGATTGGCAAAATTACTGAAAGTTTAACAATTGGTTCTTGTAAACCAGTATAAACTGGCTCCGGCACACCACTGGATCTACTATAACATTAGTACTACATTGTTAATTCTGGCCTTACTATAGTTTCCTCGTTTTGGAGGAGGAGGAATATGGGACATCCTAACAGAGAGACAGATGGGTAATTGTAAAACTCCAGTTGTGGGTGTGGTTGTGAGATGATGTGGGTGGCAGAGGAAGTTGTGCAAGGGCTTCAGCAAAATGGTAAAGAATGGCAATTTTGTAGGCAAGGTCAGAGAGTAAACACCAGATGTTTTGCCTTAGAAGAGAAAGAAAGGAAGGGAGGACACTAACATTTATGGAGTACCTACTGTATGCAGTGCATGTGCCAGTCTCATGGCACGTTATATTTCATCTAATCCTCACAGCATACTTGAAAGGCAGATGCTAAGTAGCACTGTGTAAGAAGACAAACTCAAGTCTGGTTAACTCCAAAATCCTTATTATTATTATTATTATTATTATTATTTATTTATTTATTTTTGAGACAGAGTTCTGCTCAGTTGCCCAGGCTGGAGTGCAATGGCATGATCTTGGCTCACTGCAACCTCTGCCTCCCGGGTTCAAGAGATTCTCCCGCCTCAGCCTCCTGAGTAGCTGGGATCACAAGCACCCACCATCATGCCTGGCTAATTTTTGTATTTTTATAGAGATGGGTTTTCACTATGTTGGCCAGGCTGTTCTTGAACTCCTGACCTCAAGTGATCCACTTGCCTTGGCCTCCCAAACTGTGTGAACCACCATGCCTGGCCAAAATCCTTATTCTTTTTAGGTTATCAAACAAAGCTAGAAAGCTTACAAGAGAGTAGAATAGTGGTATCTAGAAGCAGAAACCAAAGGGACAAATATGGAGGCTGGGGGATGTCACCAACAGCACACGTTCATAATGTATTGGAACTGGGAAGGTAACTGCTGGACAAGCCAATCTTCAGCATCCTGAGACAGCTTCCTACAAGGAATGCCTATGGCCACCGACAGAGAGGACATCCTGTTATAATGAAAGAGAATTCCTCTCTCCTTTTTCAGGAAACGCCAAGAGCTGTGTGACTGTACATTCAGCATCACAGGGATCAGTGCCATAGGTAAAGGAATATGTTATAAGTAGAGTGTGTGAATTCAGAGCCATAAACATCTGATTTATGGTGGTCTATACAAAGTTCCAACAAGAAAAGAGGAGGAAAGTTCCCAGGGAGATGTTTCTTCTCTCTGCTTTATTTCAATCATAACTGTTATTAATGGTATTCTTCAGCTTCTTCTCTCTGTTTTCCCTTCTATAGACACAAACAGGTTATTGCTGTGGACCCATAAATTATTGATCTTCCAGGACTCTCTCCTCCTTCCATTGTACCTGCATCTCATGCTTTCTTCCTCACACCAGTCCCCAGATAGCATGAGAGATGTTGGCCTTGCCCTGCACTTGGTTAGTGTGCTGGTTGGCTCCTCCAGAAAGCAAATGCCAATACAGAGTTAGAAGAGCACTCAATTTATTAGGAGTAATGACTGATAAAGAAGAAGGGAGGGAAAGCCTTCAGACTGTAATGCAAGTCCAAAAACTGGGAAAGGAGAGTGGAAAGGAGGAGGACTGGGTCGGGAGAACCTCAGATTAGTGCAACCCTGAGAAAGACAGCCTGCAAAATGGGGGCTCCAGAGCAATAGAGGAATCTTGAGTTGGGCCAGAAATGTTCAGGCCTGGTACCCCTGTCATGCTCAGTCGTCTGGGGCTACCAGAAAAGAATGTGGCCTCAGGCCAAACACTAGAGTAGACCCCAAAGGCACTGCAGCTCGAGGATGTCAGCTAACTGCCCTCCTTGGAATTTATGGTCAAGCTTGCTTTTGAAAGCATATCTGAGGAGCACACCTCCCTGGTTGTTTCTGTGAAGGGCATGTTTTATATTCTTGGCTTGGCATTGATGGGAGGAACAGTGGGATCTCAGTCTAGGTGACGGGCTCCTGACCAGAGTCTCCTTCTCAACCTCCGATGTTGGAACTTTCTTTGAAGCCTGTTGTTCACTATAGTATTCAGGATTCCTTTGGAGGCAAGTAACAGAAATCTAATCTAATCTGATTCATTTTAGGCAAGGAAAATAATTTTTTGCTTCATGTTACTGAACAAAAGGAAGGAAAAAGATCAGTGGGAACTTGGAAGAAAACTGCCACTGACGTTCATCTATTCTATTCTTCTTCTCTCCCAGTTTGGCTTCAATTTCTTCAACTATGTATCTTTCCAACTGAAGCTAGGGCCAAGGCTACTCTAAGCTTCACCTAGAAGAAAAAGCGCTCCAGATTCAACTTTAGTTGAAAAAACCTGGTTTTTGTTTCCATGCCCATTGCCTCATGTTCATTCATCCAAAAAATTATTTATGGAGTGCCTACATGTGTCAGGCACTGTTTAAGTTTCTTACAATGCTGAAGTGAGCAAAATAGATAAGTTTCTTTTTAAAATGAAAATATTTTAGCAGAGAGAGAGATAATAAATGAGTAACCAAATAAATAAACAGGATGATTTCAGATAATGATGAAACCATCCCTATAGACTTTACAAAGTTAATCAGAGTAGAAGAGAGGGGCAGAAATAAAAATAAAGCAAGATTGCAGCACATTCACCATTAATCATGAGGTCAGCTTATTCTCTGACCTGCCTACTAAGAGTTATTCACCGCCTATTACCCCAGAATCACACAGACCTGTCACCACTTAACTGTTCTGTAGATAAATACTTAAACATTGTGAAATGTTGTTTTGCATTTGATATATTCTTTCAGGTCCTGCATACCAGTGAAACTATTGATGTCAACTAGTCTGAAGGACCACACTGATGCCCCATACTAATTAATAACCTCAATTTTCTAGGCCCTTGCCCTCCATGATCCCCTTAAAAACCCCAGCCTAGAACACCTTGGGGAGATGGATTTGAGGGTCTCCTCCTATCTTTTCACTTGGCCACTCTGCAATCATTAAACTCTTTCTCTGCTGCAAACCCTGTTGTCTCAGCCTGCCAATCTGATACCGCACAGCAGGCATACAAACCCATTGGTCTTGTAACAATGAGAACTACAGGACAGACAATAAAATAAAGTGACATGACAGTGAGTGACTTGAGGTGGGGGATACTTTAGATGAGTGGTCAGAGAAGGTTTCTATGAGGTGACATTTGAGGTGAGACCTGAATGCAGGAAAGTGGGGAGCCATCAGAGCACCCCAGGAAGTGTAAAAACCCTGAGGCAGGGAGTGAAGTTGTGGTCTCAGAAGAAAGAAAAAAAGGCCAGAATGGCTGAAGAATTGTAAAAATGGGAAAGGGCAGGAGGAGACAAAGTCAGAGAGGTGGGAAGGTGTTGAATCACCCAGGATCTTGTTGAGGCTGTGGTGAAGAGTTTAGATTTATTCAAAATGCAGTGGGAAGCCAAATGGGGTGTTTTAATCAGATGAGTGATATGCATTAAAAATTCTGTGGCTGCTTGTGAAGAATGAGTTATGGAGAAGCAAAAAAGGGAATGAGAACAGCCAGGAGGCTACTGTAGTGGCTCAGGAAACAGATGATTGCAGCTTGGATCAGGGTGGATTTGGGGAGGTCAAAAGAAGTGAATAGATGAAAAAAATACATACTAGTATTGGAAATTAGATGTGAGGGAGAAGGATGAGAAAAGGAAAAATAGCTCAGAGCAGTCTGAGCTATGTGAGATATGCAGAATTTATCAGGCTCAGAGAAACATGAGTATGGGACTTAAGTCACCTCCTCCCCTATGTCTGGGACAATTGCTTAAAGGCATTTTGTTCCTTTCTAGCTGCTACATCAATCTTCTTCCTGTTTTTGTGATACAAAGAACAATATATAGCTAATCATTAGCTTATGTTATTTTAATGTAAATTCTTGGTAAACAACTTAGGAACTGCCTGTTCTCTTACTCCTTAAAACCTCAACTTGTAACTGCTGCTAATCAGGGTGTATATTTATGGCAACTTGAATCTATGCTCCCATGTGGCCATCCTCAAGCTTTGGACTCACATAAACTCTATACTTAATTTTTCTGGTTCTCATTATTTAAGGCTAATGGGGGAATCAAGGAGTACTCCTAGGCATTGGGCTTCTGAAATTGGGTGAATGGCAACAAAAGTGTCAGACACAGATGATGAAGCTTCAGAGAGACACAGGTTTATCTTATTCATCTAAGACATACTTTTATAGCTCTTACTATCCTGGTTCTCAACCTTAGTCTCACATTGAAATTACCTGAGAATTAAAAAAATAGGCTGGGTGCAGTGGCACATGCCTGTAATGCCAGCACTTAGGGAGGCTGAGGTGTGAGGATAGCTTCAGCCCAGAAGTTTGAGACCAGCCTGGGCAACATGGTGGAAGCCCCATCTCTACAAAAACTAAACAAAGTTAGCTGGGTGTGGTGACTTGCCCCTAGAGTCCCAGCTACTCAGGAGGCTGAGGTGGGAGGATGGCTTGAACCCAAGAGGGCTGCAGTGAGCCATGATTGTGCTGTTCTTGGATCTCATGCAAGAATTTGAGGCATATCCATAAAGTGAAAACAAGTTTATTAAGAAAGTAAAGATGCAAAAGAATGACTACTCCATAGGCAGAGCAGCCCCAACGGCTGCTGGTTGCCGCTTTTTATGGTTATTTATTGACTATATGCTAAAGGAGGGGCGAATTATTCATGAGTTTTCCAGAAAAGGGGTGGGCAATTCTTAGAACTGAGAATTCCACCCCTTTTCAGACCATATAGGGTAACTTCCTGAAATTGCCATGGCATTTATAGACTGTCATGGCACTGCTGGGCATGTCTTTTAGCATGATAATGCATTATAATTGGTGTATATAATTAATGTACGGGCCTTTGTGACCTGTACCTTGTGCCGACCTTTTATCTCATCCTGCGACTTAGAATGACTAACCTCCTGTGAATTCAGCCCAGTAAGTCTCAGACTTATTTTACCCAGCTCCTATTCAAGAAGGAGTTGCACTGGTTCAAAGGCCTCTGACAATGCCACCGCACTCCAGCCTGGCTGACAGGGCAAGACCCTGTCTCAAAACAAAATAACAGCAATAAAACCCTGTGCCTAATTAGGTATTAGACACGTTTTGGAGACTTTAATTTAATTGCTATGGGATATGGGATGGATATCAAGATTTTTAAAAGGCACAAGTGTTTCTAATATGCCTTAAAGTTGGAGAAGTATTGACTTATTACCTGGCTGGTTCTGTTTCAAATGCTTTACAGATGTTAATTCGTTTAATTCTCATAACAGTCATGAAAGTTGATCATAAGAATTGGGTCATTCTTGTTACACATAACTAAAACAGAGTTGAGAAGCCAGAGGGAACAAGCACGCAGGGTACAACATTGCTGAAAGAATGTAATTCTCTGCAAGCCCAAATTGCCCGAACTGCTTGTTGCAACCTGAAACCAGTTTTATCTCTACCTTCTGAGATAACTTGTTGCCAATGGCTAGCACTAATTGTGTCCACAACCACCATTCACGAGTTGAAGCTTTCTAACTCCCTAAATTCTTAGTCATGCCAGAAGAATACATAACATTTCTCCTTTTTTATAAAACTGATATGGGAGTAGGGCAGGGAAGTGCTGGGCAGAGAAGGGCGGGACCCTGGCGAGGGCTCCACCCCTGGGCCTGTGCCCATGGACCTAGGTGAGGACACGCATTTGTTTTCATGCCCAAATGTTACATTTCCCAAGACCACCCTGGCCATCATGCCCCTATGCCCCCATCCTGTGCCTATAAAAACCCTGAGACCCTAGTGGGCAGACACACAAGCAGCTGGACGTTGAGAGGAACTCACTGGCCTAAGGACATACTGACAGACACCGGTAGGCCCGCAGGCGGGCAGGCCATCAACTGGAGGAACGGCATGGACTTTGGCCAGGGCGGTCTAAGGAAAGCCAGGCTGCTGAGCGGTCTGGCTCCAGGGGAAAACAACCTTCCACTCCATCTCCCTTCTGGCTCCCCCATCTGCTGAGAGCTACTTCCACTCGATAAACCTTGCACTCATTCTCCAAGCCTACGTGTGATCTGATTCTTCTGGTACACCAGGGCAAGAAACCCCATGATACAGAAAGTCCTCTGTCCCTGCGATAAGGCAGGGTGTCTAATTGAGCTGACAGCACAAGCCGCCTACGGACGGCTAAACTGAAAGAGCACCCTGTAACACATGCCCACTGGGGCTTCAGCTGTCAACATTCACCCCTAGACACTGCCATGGGGTCGGAGCCCCACAGCCTGACGTCTGTATGCTCCCGCTAGAGGTGTGAGCAGCGGGGCACTGAAGAAGCGCGCCACACCCCCGTCACACGCCCTGCGAGGGGAATAAGGGAACTTTTCCTGTTTCAAAACTTCAAAAAGCCGTTCTTTGCTCTTCAGACATACCGAAGACCACGAAGTCTGTGTGAATGGCCCAAACTGCAATTCTTTCTTCCCAAACAAAATATTAAATTTAGGGATTCATCTCTACATTTTTATTTTGACTTTGACAGAATTATATGAGATAGGTACTATTATTAACTGTCATTTTATAGATGAGGAAATTAAGGCTCAGAAAGATTAAGTTGCTTGTCTGTCACACGACAGAGATAGAGCAGGGATCCCTCTTAGGGCCCCCCCACCCCCATCACCAAGCAGGGAAATAGAAGAAAATACTGAGTTCCTTCCAGGGAAATTCTATGCAGTGAACTAGCCGCCTCACTAGCCTGAGAAGTAAATAAGCAACTTGATAAGCAAGAAGGTAATAGTAGCTGAAAACAATAGCCAAGGTAGTTAGAGTCACGAGATGTTTGGTTCCCTATGGAAACTAAAGACAACATCTTAACCTATGTCCCTGAGTTACTCTTCAGCAACACAGACCCCCACCAAATGGATCCACTGGCATGTAGACCTCAGATAAGGGGCGACTGAGAACTGAACTCTATAGCAGTTCTTTTTTCTAAATTTCTTCCTCAGGAGCCTAAAGGACGTCATACCCGTGGGCCAGACCTCACATTCCTTTCTGCCGATCCCAAGTTTTTAGACAAAGTTTCACTTCCTTAACCAATTCCAAATCAGAAAATCTTTGAATCCACCCATGACCTGTAAGTTCCTGCTTCAATATATACTGTCTTTTTAGGCCAAATCAATATATAACCTCCGTGTATGCCTTAAAATTCTGCCTGTAACTTCTGCTTTCCTGAAATGTATCCCTGCTTTTAAAAACTCTTGCTTGTAAGCTATTGAGGAGGTGGGGTCTTAACAGTGTGAGCTGCCTGATTCTCCTTGCTCGGTGCCCTGCACATAAATGCCTTCTTTTTCCCCCTGCTGCGAAACCTTGATGTAGATGTTTGGCTTTACTGCACTGAGTGAGCAGACCCTGGTTTGGTTTGGTAACATGACTAAAAAAATTACAAAGAAAAGGACCAAGAACACAGCCCTCTGGTCCTCTGGTATTTAGAGTTGAAATAGAGGAGGAGGGGCCTGAAAATATAAAGGCAGAACTTAGAAGGGAAACAGGAGAGTGTAGTGTGGCAGAAGCTTGGTGGAGAGAGTATTTCAATGAGGAAGTGGTCAGCTTTTTTTTGAAAGCCCTGAGTGTTTGCTGAAGAAAGACAAGGACAGAGAAGTGACCACTGGATTTGGCAAGATGAGGTCATGTTGACTCTGATGGGAGCAGTGCCTGTGGAGTGGTGGTGATGGAAGTACAATCACAACTGATTGAAAAAGGAGTGGGAGTTGAAGATGTAAAAGCAGTAATCACCAAGGACTCTGGGAAAAATTAGCTAAGAAAGGGAGCTGAAAACTGGGAGGTAGATGGAGGAGATTTGAAGTTGTGTGTGTATTTAAGTATTAATTTTGTATGATGATGCAATAAAGAGTACAGAGGATGGTGGACATATCAGCTCATGCCCATAATACTGGTGCTTTGGCAAGTCAAGCCAGGAGGATTGATTGAGCCCAGGATTTGGAGGCCAGCCTGGGCAACACAGCAAGAACCTGTTTCTAAATTTTTTTTTTTTTTTAAATTAGCCAAGCATGGTGGTGCATGCCTATAGTCTCAGCTACTCTGGAGACTGAGGCAGAAAAGGATCACTTGAGCCTGGGAGTTGGAGACCAGCCTGGGCAAGATAGCAAGACCCTGCCTTTTAACAAGGAAAAAAAAAAAAAAAAAAGAGGAAGGCATTTTGTTTCTGACTACCTGCTTCACCCATTATTTTCATCTTCCTGGAGTTTCTGATACAAAAAACAATATATAGTCAATCAGTAGCTTATGTGGTTTTAATACAAATTCTTGGTAAGCAACTTAGGAACTGCCTCTTCTGTTTCTTTAGAAACCTACTTGTAACTGCGACTAATCAGAGCATGTATTCAGGGCAACTTAAATCTATATTCACAGGTTGCAGTCTTCAAACTTGGTCCAAATAAAATCTCTACTTACGTTAAGTTGGCCTCAGTTTTTTCCTTTAGGTTGACATTCCTTTGATCTTTTAATACGTTGAATTTTTAAATTTCTTCATTGCAACCTCCGCCTCCCGGGTTCACGCCATTCTCCTGCCTCAGCCTCCTGAATAGCTTAGACTACAGGCACCCGCCGCCACGCCCGGCGAATTTTTTGTATTTTTAGTAGAGACGGGGTTTCACCGTGTTAGCCAGGATGGTATTGATCTCCTGACTTCGTGATCCGCCCGCCTCGGCCTCCCAAAGTGCTGGGATTACAAGCGTGAGCCACCACACCCGGCCTATTTTGGCTTTTTAAATAGTGTTCATAAAATATTGGTCTATAGTTTTCTGTGTTATTTTCAGTTTTCTGTGTTATTTTCAGTTTTCTGTGTTATTTGATGTCAAAGTTACACTGGTTTTGTAAATACTGATTGAATAGCCTTTTTCCTTTTTGCTTTGAAACTATTTTAATAACACTGGCAAGCTTTGTTCCCTGTGGATTTGACTGAAGTTGATTGAACCCCTCTGTGAAATGGTCTGAATTCAGTGTTTTTAAAAGGGTAACCATTTGATAACTTTCTCAATTTCTTTGTAGTATTTTGTCTCCTTGGTTTTCTCCATTTCTTTTGCTGTCATTTTCAGTAAATTAACTTATATTTAATATGAACTTGTAATTTATATTAAAATAATCTATTTCATCCAGTTTTTATAATCTTTTAAAATTCCCTTTATGTGCATGTATATGTTTCTCACTTCTAAATGTGTACACTTTTGTGTTGCTTTTTGAAAATTATATTAGCCAGTTAAGGTACCTATTTCATTGTTTTTCCAAGATTCAGTTCTTAGATGTATTTATTAGTCCTGTCTCTGTTTTTTTTTTTTTTTTTCTGTAATTCATTATTTTTTACTTTCATCTTTTATGTTTTTTTCTGGTTTACTTTAGCTTTCTTCTTCTAAAATGTTTTGATTTAAAAGCTTAACTTTGTCAATGAAAGGAGTCAAACTCTGTAAAATATTTGAAGAGATTTATTCTGAGCCAAATATGAGTGATCATGGCCTGTGACACAGCTCTCAGCCCTCAGGTCAGGGTGCAGCCTGGTTTTATACATTTTAGGTAGGCGTGAGACATCAATCTAATACATTTAGAAATACATTGGTTTGATCCAGAAAGATGGGACAAGACAACTCAAAGTCAGGGGAGTAGGATTCCAGGCTATAAGTAAGTTTAAACATTTTCTGGTTGACAATTGGCTGAGTTTGTCTAAAACAAAAAACAAAAAAACCCATGACAAATTAGCTTTAGATGAATGTTTGTCTTTTTTCTTTTTTCTTCCAGAGAGACTCAGTTTACTAAGCTGACATTGCTATCTTTCTTCTCTCCCTTCCTCGTTCTCTATTTTGCCCTTTATATTAGTTTCCTGGGGCTTCGCTAACAAAGTAACACAAACCAGGTGGTTTAAATAACAAAATCTTGATTTTAATATAGAGTATTAGAAGCCAGGGTTAAAGCCGGAATTTCCTGAATATAAAGCTGGTATTTCTTTCTTTTCTTTTCTTTTTTTTTTAAACCATCCTGCTATATCTCTGCTAAAAGGTATGTGTGAGCCAAAAGTTTAAAGAAATGGCAATTTTATATCTTGGTATTTTAATTATTGACAAATAACATTGTTTTCTATCATGTATTTATTTAATAAGTATTTATTGAAATCTGAAATGTACTTTCAGGATCAAGAACTTGGCCTTCTGATAGTTCATTGAAAAGTCAACTCACAATAAGGCAGAGAATCAGGGAAAGCTCATACAAATTTATTTAATGTTATAAATAAGAGCCTCCAGAATGAAGACCCAAAGATAAAGGGGAAATTGCCCATTTTTATGCTTAGGTTCAACAAAGTATGGACAGCTGTGTAGAACTATGATTGGACAAAAAGGATAAGATCTCCTGCTAATGGACTGAGTGGGAAACCCAGCAAGATCTGCCGGGATTCTTCTTGGCCTCTCTGAGCATTTAGTCCTTTCTTCTGCCTATGGGGCTGGCCCCACTCTGCAATGGGGGTCTTATGACTAAAACCACCTATGCAAAATTATAACTGAGGAAATTATGACAGTTGTTAGAAATACCAAAATTGTTAGAAATAATCGGTGCGGCAAAAAAGTCTGCACAGAGACAAAAGATCTCCCAGCAAGGCAGTCTTTACTTTCTGCAGAAAGGGTGCCCAATCGCAGATGGAACAATGGTGAGAGAACAGCTGAACAAAGGAAAAGCAGATGTATTTATCTCTTATGCATTTGGGTTGTCCTTACTGCTGTGTCCAGCATCCATTGACTGGAGCTGAACCTCACAATCTTAAACTGATACCCAATTTGCTAATAGCCTAAAACTTTCCTAAATAGGCAAGTGCAAAGAAGAACAAAGAAGTTGCTTACAAAAGGTTTAAGGAAGCGATAACATTTCCAAATAAGGAAGGGGCATAGACTGTGAGCTGGAATGTGCTTGTGAGCATGTCCAACAGTTACACAGGATAGGACTTAACAAAGAGTTATTAGCACAAAACAAGGAGTCTTGAAGAAAGTTAGTCTTTAAAAGAAACTATCACTTCTAACACTTAATAATTTATTATTTAACAAGAAGGGGTACTTTGAAGAGGAAACTTTTTATTTTCTATAACAGTGAAAGAAATCAGACCTAACCAATTCCATCTTGCTTCTAACCTTGAAGCTGTCCTTGTTCCCTCCTGGGGATAGGCTGAACTGACTTTGGGAAGGAATTCAATTCATGGTTTGATTTAGGGGTCATGCAGCTACTTGCTCCAAGTGTCTGAACCTCCCCAAATTGCTCCTGGGTATAACATCACTATTGTAAAACCTAAGATCAGTGCTGGAGATATTTTGCAGACCCTGCACTGGATGGATCAATTGACACCACCCAGACCTGGCTCAACCAGTTCTGCCATTCCACCCAGGAACAGAAAATGGCAAAAAAAAAAAAACTCACTTGGACCCTCTATGATTCCATCTCCAACTTGACCAGTCAGCACTCCCCACTTTGCAACCCCCTGCCGACCAAATTATCTTTAAAAACTCTGATCCCTGAATGCTCAGGGAGACTTATTTGAATAATCATAAAACTCCGATCTCCTGCCTAGCTGGCTGTGTGTGAATTACTCTTTCTCCATTGTAATTCCAATCTTGATAAATCGGCTCTGTCTAGGCAGCAGGTAAGGTGAACACATTGGGTGGTTACATGATCTGTAGTCAAACAAGGCAAGTCAGATAATTTCTCTATGGAAAGTTTTCTTTTCTTTTCTTTTCTTTTTAAGACGGAGCCTTGCTCTGTCACCAGGCTGGAGTGCAGTGGTGTGTGATCTTGGCTCACTGCAACCTCCACCTCCCGGGTTCAAACGATTCCCCTGCCTCAGCCTCCCGAGTAGCTGGGACTACAGGCGCGTGCCACCATGCCTGGATATGTGGCCAGTTTTTACACAGAAAAACAGAGAGAAAATTAGAGTAATATTTTTAGGTTTTATGGCTGGCATTGGGGAAAAGGGGTTCCGGTTTCTATGAACCGTCTTGGGGAAGAGGGATTATAATTTCTATGGCCCGCCTTGGGGCAGAATGGGTCTGGGAGTCAGGAGGGCATGAGAAGAGCAGAGAAAAAACTTTTGATTCTGAGGCCTTAATTTGTTTTCTGAGCCTCAACAATACTAGGCACTGAAGTAGAAGCTGGTAATATAGAGAAAAACAAAGCACATTCACTCTTGGGAAGTATTTCAGAGTGAGGCAAGTTAAATCAGATAAACTAATAATTACCTAACCTGTGTGTGCCCAAAGTGTGCAGAAAAGAGGGAAATTAGTTCTGTGTGTACGTCTTGCCCTGAGCTCCATAGGCCTGCTTCCCTTATTCTCTGAAAAACGATGCCCCTCTTAAGTGAAGCCACCCCAGAACTTGAGATTACTTTCCTCACGTGACCATAAGCTTTTGTGCTTTTGTACCAACTTTCGTCCCAGCCGCTTACTTCTTACCTCCACAGAAACTATTGTTTGCTCTCTACTCCCTCTGCTCTCAGTATGAACTCACTGTTCTGAGCAATAATCTGTGTTGTATGCCTTTTGGAAAAGAACAAAGCAGGTTATTTGGAGAGGGTGTTTCTCATATTCCCAAATAGACCCTTATAAGGTCAATCTATGTTGGCTCCACTGGTCAAGTTAAAAGAACACTGTCCTTTCTGGAGCATCTTTGTTCTTTGCTCCTTTACTTGAGTTACATATCTATAATATAAGAACACTGATCTTTTGATATTCAGCTAACAAAATTTATTGGGCATCTGTTGTGTGCCTAGATCAGTTTTAAGTGTGGGTATACGGCAGGGAATCATGATGATAACAATCATAACAAAACAGAAAAAGATCTTGTCTTCCTAGAGCTTATGTGAGAGTGGAAGAAGTAGACAATACTCAAACATAAATCTATGATATAGTTTTAGATAGTAATAAGTTCTGTGAAGAGACATTAAACAGGATAAAGGGACAGAAACAAAAGATGCTTAGACAGAGATATCAGGGAGGTGTCTTTGAACAGGTGACACTTAAGCAGAGACCTGAATAAAGTAAGGGAGTAAAGTGTGGCTTTCTGAGAGCAGAGCATAACTGTGAGTAGTTGTGGAGGGGAGATCATCTAGAAAAGAGGAAAATATTTGATTCTTCTATTTCATGTTCCTGGTGTTCTTTATTTCTTTGGTACAACTGTGGTTTACGACTGGACTTCATGGGGGCCTGCTTTTACATGGGTTATACGTGATGAGCTGACTGAGTTGAATGACCCTAGAAGAGCAGGAGAAATTTGATCCCAGGTCTTCGTGTATAAGTGAAGTTGTCATTCCAGCAGGCCCTGCAGAGCGTGGAAACTCGGAATTTGAACCTGGGTAATAAATCAGTTGAGTTATATGGTAGATGTCAGAGATCTCCATTTTACTTGGTAAGTAGCAGCCAAGACTGAGGCATATTTTAGAGGTGATAAAAATGTACTGTGTAAAAGTGTCTTCCCGTAATAGGTAATGATACATTACCAGCAGATTTTTTCCTTTCTGTTTTACTATAGATTTTTCTGATTTTAAAGTTAAAGGAAATGTTGATTAAGTGCCTTTCATATACCAGGCATTTTACATATGTGTCTCATTTAATCCTCACAATAATGAGGAAAGAAGGCTCAGAGAGGTTAAGTAACTTATCCAAGATCACACAGATAGTAAGCAGCAGAACCAACATTGAAACCCAAGTCATTGAAACTTCAAAGCCTATGAGTTCCTGCTTATACAGCAGAGCCTTTCTCATGCAGGGAATTTTAGCTATATTAGCCAGTAGGACATTTTCCTCTGAACTTAAAGTTAAAAAATGTCTCTCAAAGGAGGTTCCTCAAATCTTTGAATTGTATTGTGGGTTGAAGCAGAGGGAATTAGTAATATTTGATAGGCAGCTATTTTCTAAGTTGATCTTGAGGTAAGTTCATAACACTGAAGAGAAGTGCCAATTGAATAATAATTCTCCCACCACAGAGATGTCCTCTTTTGAAAGATAAAGGCTGACCCTGTTTGACAGTATCTCTCACATGATGTTTTTTGCATCTCTTCATCCCAACTTTGCATCTATTGAACTTGAATGAGGAGCCAGAGAGAAGATCAGATTGAGGATATTATGTCTTAGGAGAATTACCATAGTTTACCTTAACTACTGGCAGAATCTGGATTTGAGTGTTCAGTTTAAATACAAATATGCTTTAAGCATCTCCCGTAATTACTAATTGCCCATTTGTTTCTTATATTTTCATCAATGAGTGGTGTCATTTCCCCAACAGTGGTTTAAACTAGAAACCTTGGTGGTGTCCTAGATTTCTTCATCTCCTGGATCCTTGCATATTAGATAGTTACCAAATCCTGTCAAGTCCTATTTCTTAGGTCCAGAATCTACTAAGGTGTAGTTAACATGAGTCCAGAGTTCAGACCCCAAACTAGCTACTTACTAGTAAGTTAATGAACTTTTGTGCATTCATTTCCTTATCTTTAAAGAGTACTGTATTCATTTCCAATGACTGCTGTAAGAAATTACCCCAACCCTGGTGGTTTAAAAGAATACAAATTCAATGAATAACATCTAGTATTTGAGAGCACAAAAGGGTGACTACAGGCAACAATAATTTATTGTACATTTAAAAATAACTAAAAGAGCTGGGCACGGTGGCTCATACCTGTAATCCCAGCACTTTGGGAGTCCAAGGCAGGCGGATCACCTGAGGTCAGGAGTTTGAGACCAGCTTGGCCAACATGGTAAGACCCCATCTCTACTAAAAATACAAAAATTAGCCAGGCATGGTGGTGTACACCTGTAATTCCAGCAACTCAGGAGGCTAAGACAAGAGAATTGCTTGAACCCAGGAGACGGAGCTTGCAGTGAACCGAGATCGCACCACTGCACTCCAGCCTGGGCAACAGAACAAGATTCCATCTCAAAAACAAACAAACAAACAAACAAAAAACAAAACTAAAAGAGTGTAATTGGTATGTTTGTAACACAAAGAAATGATAAATGTTTGAGGGGATGGATACCCCATTTACCCTGATATGCCTGTATTGGTCTCACATATCCCATAAATATCTATACCCACTATGTACCTATAAAAATTAAAAGTTAAAAAACGCACAAGTTTATTATCTAATGGTTCTAGAGGTCAGAAGCCTGAAATAGGTCTCACTGGGCTAAAATTAAGGTGTTGGTAGGGCTGCATTACTTCTAGAGGCTCTAGGGGAAACTGTCTTTTGCTTGCTTTTCCATTTCTAGAGGCTGCCTGTATTCCTTGGTTCATGGCCCCTTTCTGTCCTTAAAGCCAGCAGTGGCTGGTTGAGACTTTCTCAAATGGCATCACTCGAACACGGACTCTTCTTCGATTTCCCTCTTTCCCTGTAAGGAGCCTCATGGTTTCACTGGGCCTATCTGGGTAATCTGGGATACTCTCCCTAGCTTAAAATCAGATGACAAGTAAACTTCATTTCCTACACAACCTTAATTCTCCTTTGCATATCGACAGTTTACAGGGATTAGGACACAAGCATCTTTGGGGGACATTATTCTGTCTACCATAGCTACCTGTCTCATAGGGCTACTGAGAGGATTCAATGAGTTTCAGGCTATAAAGCACTTCACACAATGCTTAGCGTGATGTAAATACTCAATAAATGTTATCCTTATTGGTGTGAGTATTAGCTTATGTCTTCAGTCTCTCCCTCATTACCTTTCATACTGGAGTCAGAGTTATATTTCAGGAGACCAATTTCATCCTATTGTCCCCATCTTTAGTTCTTACTCTGGGTCCTCTTCTGTTCCCCTGCTACCCTGTGTTTTCTATATATCAATTTACCATTCTCTCTCTCTCTCTTTCTCTTTTTATTTTTTATTTTTTGAGATGGAGTCTTGCTCTGTCCCCCAGGCTGGAGTGCAGTGGTGCAATCTCAGCTCACTGCAGCCTTTGCCTTCCTGGTTCAAGTGATCTCCTGCCTCAGCCTCCTGAGTAGCTGGGATTACAGGAATGTGCCACCACGCCCGGCTAATTTTTTTTGTATTTTTAGTAGAGACAGGGTTTCACTGTGTTAGCCAGGCTGGTCTCGATCTCCTGACCTCATGATCCACCTGCCTTGGCCTCCCAAAGTGCTGGGATTACAGGCATGAACCACTGCGCCTGGCCTCTCTCTCTCTCTCTTTTTTTTTTTTGAGTCAGAGTCTCACTCTGTTGCCCAGGCTGGAGTGCAGTGGTGCTATCTCAGCTCACTGCAACCTCCGCCTCTGCCTCCTGGGTTTAAGCAATTCTCCTGCCTCAGCCTCCCGAGTAGCTGGGACTACAGGCATGCTCCACTGCGCCCAGCTTATTTTGTATTTTTGTAGAGACACGGTCTCAAACATTCTGACCTCAAGTGATCAGCCCATCTCAGCCTCCCAAAGTGTTGGGATTACAGGCATGAGCCACCATACCTGGCCTCAACTTACTATTCTCTAATTGCTGACTTACCTGTCTTCCACCAGAATGTAAGTAATTATGTCAAAGTGTGGTGCATGAACCAGCAACATTGGCATCACTTGGAAGGATGTTAGAAATGCAAAATCTAAGCCCCGCACCCCACCCCAACCCCACTTTTGCATCAAATGAATCAAAATTTGCATTTTAACAAGATCTCCAAGTCATTCATATGTACGTTAAAGTTTGAAAAATATTGTTCTGGAATATAACTGCCTTATAAATAGTAGGGACTCAATACATGTTTATTGACTAAAGTAATAAATTATACCAGACACTTGTGTTAGATGGGAGAAGCACAGAAATAACAGGCATGGTTTTCCACAGCTCCTTGAATGATTCTGCTCTTATATTTCTTCATGTCTTTGTATAGCCTGCGTGATGCGTGATGGTCATCTCGGAATGGTTTAAAGGTGCAAGCTTGATCTCCTATGAAATTACTCAGGGGCATCATACAGTTCAGACTGGCAAGGATTTTTAAATCTGTTTTGCTTACCACCATATCCTAACACCTGGGATAATGCCAGGCATATAGCAGATGCTTCATAAATATTGTTGAATGAGTGAATCCGTGTGTATGTGTGTGCGTGTGTGTGTGTTTTAAGATAGAGTCTTGTTGTCGCCTATGCTAGGGTGCAGTGGCACAATCTTGGCTCACTGCAACCTCTGCCTCTTGGGTTCAAGCGATTCTCCTGCCTCAGCCTCCCAAGTATCTGGGATTACAGATGGCTGCCACCGCACCTGGCTAATATTTGTATTTTTAGTAGAGATGGGGTTTCACCATGTTGGTCAGGCTGGTCTCGAACTCCTGACCTCGTGATCCACTGGCTTTGGTCTCCCAAAGTGCTGGGATTACAGGCATGAGCCACCGCACACCTGGCTGGCCATGTGTTTCTTTTTCCCCCAGTGGGAAACTTCACCACAAGGGGGACCCATTTTCAGCTCAAATCCATTCAAGAAGGTATTTATTTCACCAAAAAGCCTCAAGATATACCATGCTTTTCTCCTTGTTCCACCACAGGAGACTGCTAATCACTAAGAACAAACAGGAAGCTGCTCTGGAAAGTAAATGTTTAAATAAGAAAGAGGGAGAGAAAGCTGCAGGGCTTTGTCACCAAAGAGAGAAAATGGGAATTCAGTCAGGCTGGTGGGAAAAATTTTAAGATGAAATTATAGGAATTAAACACAAACCCTCTTGGAAGGCCTGAGGGTTTGCATAAAGTGTTTGGCTGAAGGCAACTGAACTCTCTTAAAAGCTTAGGGCATAGATACATAGGAATATAGAGTAGTTTATCTAAATAGCTTATTTACTCATGTGGTCCTGAGACCAACCTTTGATCAACCGGGGTTGCATAATTGCTCTCTACTAGGGGATCAGCAACCAGGTCAATTACCCTCTAACAGTGTTTACTCAAGACCTTTGTCATTTAATCCATACTGAATAAATGTGAGCTTTGCTGGTTGAATGGGGCCATGGCTACTACTCTTTACAGCACCTTCCTTGGTATCTGTGAGGGTCCCCGGACCCTTAGCCAGGCTGACAGGCAGAATAGAATATCTGTGTCAGTGTACATTATTCATCCATCATTGGGTCAGTGTCTGAGGGACAGACCCCCACAAGAGAAGCCATTTGTGGGCCAACAATTCACGTAGTAAGCAGGAGAATTCTTCATGGCAAAACTATTGGCAAAGTCTCTGTTATGAAAGTGTCCCTTGAATATACATTGAAACAGGCATTGAAAGTACAGGTTCTGGTCCGAGAAAACAGGGCAGATTGTACTGGGATGAAAACAGCATAAGACTCAGAAGAGTGGATCAGCAGATCACAAATAATGAAAGAATATTTGAAATCTGGTGTAACAGTTCCAGTGGCTAAGACTTACCAGTTCGTTGGTGATGAGAAACTGGAAATTAATGCTAAACCTATCTCAGTAGATATGGAACTGTGTACATGCTACTGGAGTTGTGCAGTAAACGCTACATGGTTCTCATGCCATAGTCTTTCTTTTTGTTGTTGTTGTTGTTTTGTTTTGTTTTTTGAGATAGAAAGTGATTTGCCCACCCTGGCCTCCCAAAGTGCTGAGATTATAGGCATGAGCCACTGCGCCTGGCCCCACAGTCACTCTTAATGAATTGTTTACTGTTGTCATCAAGCCCTGAGTTAAACTGTACCTACAAGTATAGGCCTGGGTGAACACATGTGACAGATGCTCAATGCTGAGATACAGGATTACCCCCTCTCCTCACTGGTTTAATGATGTTTGTTTTTCTCTTAGAAGGTACTTGCAATATGTCTGCATGTCCGTTCTCTGCTTAGAAAACACTGTGTCTTGACTCTCAGCTCTAAGTTCACTTTTATATCTTCTTTTACAGCCAGCATAAATATCACCCTTTCCCAAGTCTTTCCTGACTCTCCCAAGGAGTTATTTTGACACTATCTCCACCATCCCATAGCCTTTGTACATATCTCTCTTATAATGTAGCTACTTATTTACCTGCTCTTCTCTCTAGATAAACTGCCAACTATTATAGTTATAGGTTGCACCTGATTCTCCTTTAATCTCCCCCTTATTCCCAGAAATCACCAGCATGCAGTAGGCACCTGTAAATGCTCGTAAGTAGACCTTGGTCTGATCACCAGGACAGGCAGCCAAGTCTCATCAGTTCTTGGACGATCTTAGTTAAGGGACAGTTGACTTGCTGTGGGCAAACATCTGGTCTTTAATTATTTAGCTGGTTAAATAGACTGTGATTGTCTCTGGTTGGTAGTTGCTATCTTTTTTACAGGAGAAATCAATCTGCTGATGTATCAGTTAGAAGAAAGGTAAAGTTATAGATAATGTTTATACATGGTGACCTAGTTGCCAACCGCATTGTATAAGCTAAGAGTATCATAACACTTTGGCTTGGAAAGCTTATTATCATTATTATTAAGAAATCATTTGAATTTTTATTGCTGGAAGGACTTCATCTGGAATAAAGGCCCAACTAAAATGAAACAAAATTCTGCTTTTAGAAAGCTATTCAGCTTAATCATTTTGAAGACATGCCAATGGCAAACTACAAATTTAACTAATGGTATTATGTTTCCTCTCTCTTTTTTCCTTCTTCTTTCTTTCTCTCTCTTCTCTCTCTCTCTTTTTTCCTTCCTCCCTTCCTTCTTTCACTCTTTCCCTCCTTCCTTTTCCTCAGATATTTATTGAGCACTTACATTTTGACAAGTTTTTTTTGTTTTTGTTTTTTGTTATTGTTGTTTTTTTTGAGATGGAGTTTCACTCTTGTTGCCCAGGCTGGAGTGCAAAGGTGCGATTTCAGCTCACCACAACCTCTGCCTCCTGGGTTTAAGCAATTCTCCTGTCTCAGCCTCCTGAGTAGCTGGGATTAAAAGCATGTGCCACCATGCCTGACTAATTTAGTATTTTTAGTAGAGATGGGGTTTCTCCATGTTGGTCAGGCTGGTCTTGAACTCCTGACCTCAGGTGATCTGTCTGCTTTGGCCTCCCAAAGTGCTGGGATTACAGGCATGAGCCACCGTGCCTGACTTGACAGGTCTTTTTTATGCCTGACTTGACAGGCATAAGAGATACAAAGTGAAGGAGCCATAACCCCCTGACTCCCAGTTGCTTTCTTTCTGGGGCTTTTCATTTGGAAAAAAGGAGAGAGAAGAGAGAGACTTTGAAATTTGTGAAAATGAATTAAGAGCAAGAGTTGGCAGCTAGTGATCAGCTTTGCACCAGTTGAGACAGAAAGCACTAAAAGGGTAAAATGTGACACCAGATAGGAAAATTCATTATTTAATTGCCATAAATCTAGACTGTATTAATTGTTCTTACTATATTCATATTGTATCAAATGAATACAAGATGTGGCCCCTGTCCTTGGGAACTTCATCATTAGAGTTATATCTTTTATGGAAATCTAAGTTCTTTGTCTACATGATGAAAGGCTAGCATTTTTATGTCTATGGAAATGCTGGAGGAAACATGGTTCTAAGGGTTTGCCTTTCTAATCTAGATCAGTAATTCTCAACACGCCATACGCAAACTTCCAGCATTATTGTCACTTGGGAATTTGTTAAAAAGGCAAATTATTAGGCCCAAGTCAGAGCTACTGAATCTGAAACTCTGGGGTGGAGCGGGACAGCAGTCTATGCTTTAACAGGCTTTCTCTCTGTAATTCTGATGAATGCCCAAGTGTGACTGAGAACCACTACTCCAGTCTTGATCCTTGATATGCATAGTGTGGTCCCTGGACCAGCAGCAGTTGCTCAGAGCTTGTTGGAAATGTAAAGTCTCAGGCCCCAGTCCAAACCTACTAAATCAGTATTTGCACTTTACCAAGATTCCCATGTGATTTGTAAGCACATTGCAGTTTGCAAAGCACTGCTCTAGACTAGATTATACCTTGAAGAGCATTGAGTCAGAGCCAGTCTATGACTCCTCCCATCTCAGTCATCAAAGCACTGAAGTAGAAGATAACAGGCTGTTCTTTCCACTTCCCTCAGCACTTGTGTGACCCTCTCTAGAACTGGCATTTTGCAAATTTGGACAACACTGCAGTTTCTACAGAGAAGACTCTGCTCCTGTCCATGAAGACTGGAGGTGATACCACATGAAACATAACCAGTTTGCTAGTACCAACAGATTGCTATTAAAGTTATTTCTCCTTTAAAGTTATTTTAAAGGAGATTTCCCCTTTCTTAAGATACAATTAGGTTTTCTGTCTGGAGGAGGGGTAATACGATTTCCAACGTAAGTGGGTCAAACAGATTTACAAAATAATAAGTAATAGGAGAAATTTGGAATTTCTCAGCCTGGTATTACTTTGGTATCAGGAAGGGCCAGTTCATTTAAAGTGATTAATACAAGATATTATAACTCTTCCCTAATGGATTGGTAAATAGCTGCTGTCCCATGCCACCCCAGCTACCTAGCTCTTCCTTTGGACTCTCCCTAGAGCTCCATATGACTCAGCAGTCTGCAATCAAGGTGTTCTTGCCTGGCACATCAGGAGTCCCTAGGACCTTAAATAATGTGGTTTGCAACTCTTCTGGTTTGTTAGTGCTCTTACCCTACCACTTGTTAGATAGAGTCACTCCTTACTGTTTGCAGATTCCATATTTGTGAATATACTTACTTGATACACATTTATTTGTAACTCCCAAATCAACAGTTGTGATGCTTTCACAGTCATTTGTGGACATGTGCAGAGTGGGTAAAAACTTGAGTTGTCCAACAAGTGTGGTCACAGGCTCCAAGGGTTTAGCCAGTAAGCTCTATCAAACATTTGTAAAACAAGTAATTCCAGTCTTAGACATCGTTTTATGTAAACAAAGACTCATTTAATGAATTTAGCATAACTTTGATGTCCAGTCTCCTAAAGTGTGAATAAAAAAATCTTGGGAGCATCTTGCTTGTTACTATGGAGGCAAAAATGCTAAGCAAAAAATCAGGAAATTCAATAATGTGTACAAAATGTCACATGAACAAAATGGATTTTTCCCAGAAATGCAAGGATGGCTTAATATTAGAAAATGGTTTCGTGTAATTCTCCACCTTAATACACTTATGCCATGATCTCAGTAGATAAAAAGAACCCCATTAATATTCATCATTTTATAAAGAAGAAAAACTAACACATCAAGAGTAGATGAGAATCGCTTTAACCTAATAAAGAGTAGCCCCTCTACTCCCCCCAGTAGTTAAGATGTTGTGACCAAAGGCTTGCAGGAACCTACGCTGTATTTCCTTAGGAGCAATGGTCGAGTACTTGCTAATTGAGAGTTCCAGGTAAATTTATAGTACATAACTACCATGAATAATGGGAATTAACTGTATTTAAAATATCACCTTGTAGGTGTGGTTTATAAATATTTTAATCTTTACTCTTGAAAGCTTTATGAAAAAATGTGAAGAGTGCCATCATCTCAACTTTTCATTGGATTGTGACTGTTTTAAAGTACTTACCAGGTGGGAATGGAGGATGGAATAGTCAAATGTTGCAGAAGGATATTCTCTGCGTGAACGTCTTCATCTTTGCATTCCCAAGGCAGCATTTATTAAATGTTTCCCGAGTATGGTTAATTGATCGCATGTGTTCAAGGGGTAATTCCACGAACCAGTGACATAGTTGTGAGGGGAGATTGGGATCTAGTTACATCCTTGGCCAATGATTCTTACAAAATTCTTGATTCTTTTTGCTACAAAGTGGATGTGAGGTGCCATAAGGAAAAAGTAGTAGGGAGAGCACAAAGCCATGAGCAAGACAGACATGTAAACAAACAATTCCCACTTTGTAATCATAGCTATATTTGAATGGTTGTAGGAGAAGCTGTGGGAAACTGGAGGAAATGCCTGCCTTTTCTAGGCAGTTTCATGGAGAAGGAGATATTTGACTTGCGTCTTGAAGTATGGAAAGTCGTTTTATTTATTTATTTATTTATTTGAGACAGGGTCTCACTCTGCTGCCCAGATTACAGTGCAGTTTGTTTCTATGTTGTCCAAGCTGGTCTCAAACTTGGGCTCAAGTGATTCTCATGTGTCTGCCTCCTAAAATGCTGGAATTACAGGTGTGAGCCACCAGGGGAAGGAGTTCTTTAGGTAGGCAAGAGGGTGACATCAATTGAGAATTGAGAGGGGGTAGAATTTTAAACAGAGATAGGGGAATTAGCAGAGGAACGGACTTGTGTCCAGTGTGTGTGTGTGTGTGTGTGAGGGTGTGTGTGATATGTATGTAGAGTGTGTGGGGTGTGTGTGTAGTGTATGTGTGTGGTGTGTGTGAGGATGTGTGGGGCATGTTTTTGTGTGTGTGAGAGGGTATGGTGTCTGTGATGTGTACGTGTGTGTGGTGGGTGTGTGTGTGGTGTATGTGGTATGTGTGAGAGTGTGTGTGGTGTGTGTGTATATGATGTGTATGTAGAGTATATGCGATATGTATGGGAGTGTGTGCATGGCATGTGTGTGGTATATGTGAGTGGGTGTGATGTGTATGTAAAGTGTGGTGTGGTGTGTGTGTGTGTGTGTATGTGTCAAGGAGGTTGAGCAGATAAGAAGGGGACAAAATGTTGGGGATGGGGTGAAGGGTGGTGAGTATCCTGCACAGTCAGGGGTTTGGACTTGATCTTGTAGGCCCCAGGAGAGCAGTAACAGGTTTGTTTAGGAAAGGTCACCCTGCCAGCAGTGGGAAGGATAGTCAATTAGAAAGTCCCTGTGGTAACAGTAGTGCTGGTGACAACCGCCTTCACACTGCCTCTCCAGAAAAGTCTCTGTGCTCTTGGGGCCTTGAAAAGCAGACCAACACCTCTAATACGATTCTCTAAATTTAACCTTTTCAGACTTGAGTGGGCATACAATCTTCTTGTTGAAATGCACTTATGGAACCATAGGTCTGGGTGGAGTGCGAGTCTCTGTAGTTCTAATGAGCTCTGGGTGATGCCAGTGCTGTTGGTCCACAGGCATGCTTTGAAGAGGAAGGCTTCACCCTGTTTGCACACTAGAATAGCCTGGGTTATAAAGAAATATTGATGTCTGGTGCCACCCTAGATAGTCTGATGCAACAGGTGTAGGTGTAGGGTTTAGGCAGGGCACTGAGAGTTTTTAAAATGCCCCAGGTGAGGGATCAGATTTTTTGTTTGTTTGGTTGTTTTGTTTGTTTTAAATTTTTCAATCCCTTCATGATTTAAAAAATACATTAAAAACAAATTAATAGAAAAATAAAATTGAGAAAAAAGACTTGCAAATATAAGCCAGAATTTAAAAAAAGTATTGTTAGATTCAACAGACGTGAAATGACTGTGTCAACTTGCTATACAGGTTCTGTTTGCTTACTCTTCATTTCTGCACTTTTCTTGTTAGTGACCAGTAACAAAGAGTAGACCTACAACAGTCCTTGGACTACACTTTGAGCAGCGCTACAGCACACTCATGTCTGAAACCACCAGCCATTCAAGGAGGGCAGAGAATAGGGGATTCATTGTTCCAGGATGGCAGGAGCAATTGCTTTACCCTGGAATGGCTACTGATGGCTAGAATGGGCCGGATAGAATGAGATTTCTTGCTCACTGTGTTTCCAGATTCTATGGTACCTGGTGAGATCTAGGGCTCTTTAATGATTCTCTGGTGGTGGTGGTGGTGGCGGTGGCTTTGCCTGTTAGAAAACTCATTATGGAAGAAGAAGGAGGGAAACTTTTTCTAGTTTCTTAGGTCTTTCTCTGTAAATCTTCTCTCCTTGCCTTCAAGTTTTGTTATAGTATAGATATTGGCTTTAAACTTCCTCCTTGAGAATGGTGACAGCTACCTTCTCCCACACTATATTGTGCAATAAGCCTTGTTATTTTATACAGGTTATTTCTTTTCCATGCCTTAAAATGCTAGTTAAAACCCTTAGCACAATGTTACATGGAAGTAATGAAAGTGATTGAGTGCCCATGAGTTGTTTCTGACTTCACAAAAAATGCATTCAATGTGTTACCACATTTTTTTCATTTCTTTTTTTTTTTTTTTTGCTGGGGGTAGGAGTTTGTGGGGGTTACTCCTTATTAGGTTAAAGAAATTCTCCCCTATTCTCGATATGTTAGGCGTTTTTCTTCTTCTTCAAAATGATGACTATTATTGAGGTTCTTTTTTATCTATTGAGATGATGACATAAGTTCATAAATTTATTAAGTGGCGAATTAGAAGATTTTCTAGGCCGGGCACGGTGGCTCAAGCCTGTAATCCCAGCACTTTGGGAGGCCGAGAAGGGCAGATCACGAGGTCAGGAGATCGAGACCATCCTGGCTAACACGGTGAAACCCCGTCTCTACTAAAAATACAAAAAATTAGCCGGGCGTGGTGGCAGGCGCCTGTAGTCCCAGCTACTCGGCAGGCTGAGGCAGGAGAATGACGTAAACCCAGGAGGCGGAGCTTGCAGTGAGCCGCGATGGTGCCACTGCACTCCAGCCTGGGTGACAGAGCGAGACTCTGTCTCAAAAAAAAAAAAAAAAAAAAAAAAAGTGTTATGCCTTCTGATGAAAGTATTTCTGGGAAAAATCCATTTTATTCATGTTGTATTTTATATATATCACTGTATTTGCTTTGCTTTGTATTTAGCATTTTTTGCTTGGTTAGTAATAAGATTGTTCTGTGACTTTTCTCATTCATACTTCATCATATTGGACATCAAAGTTATGCTAAACTCATCAAATGATTCTCTGTTTACCTGAAAGAGTTTATAGAAGACTAGAATTACTTGTTTCATGAATGCTTCATAGAGCTTGCTGGTTAAACCCTTGAAGCCTGAAGTTTTTATTGTTGGCAGATTTTTAACTAATGACTCAAAGTCTATAACTGTTGTAATGTTCACTTATTTTTGTAGTGTGAATACTCCCACCCTGGCCAACATCAAGCTACCAACAGTTGAACAATCAGCTCTCAAAATTCGTTAATAATTGACTCAGTAACTGACTCCTGGATTCCTGTCTGAGATGGATGCATGACACTCATTGATAGGGTTGTATCTTCTTGATTTTTAATTGAAATTGCATTATATTTTTCTACAGATTTATTCGTTTCTTTGTTTTCAAATTTATTGGCATAAAATTATACTATTCTCTTGGTATCTTTTAAATCTCTATACCATATTTAGCTATGTCCTTTACATTTTTAATGTTATTCGTTTTTTTTCCTTGCTCAATCATGCAAATAGTTTGTCAACTTTTGTCTTTGTTGGTCCTCTCTACTGTATATGTGCTTTATATTGCATTAATTTCTACTTATCTTTACTTTTTCTTCTATCTACTTTCGCTGGGTTTATTCTGTTTCTCTTAACTTCTTAAGTGGGATGCTTTGTACGCCAAGGTCCTGGCAAGAAATAAATGCACACTTAAAGGAAGACTTAAGAGAGTTTAAGGAGGGGAATATTTACATAAGTGTGTCAGGGTTAAAGAAACCAGTAAGAGATGAGTTATCCAGAACTAGCAGTAGTAGTAAGCCTCGGTACTAAGTTGTGAGGTGAAGGTAGACTCTTTCCACACCTTTGATAGAGGGGCTGCTCAAAAAAGCCATGACCTTGGGCCTCTGCTAAAACCACGGCTTTAAGTAAGGAGGGAGCAGATATAATAAAAAACCTTACCGCTCTTTCTAACCTCTGATGTCCTGTCAGTGTCACCCATTGAGTAAACCCAACTGGAAGTCAGAAGGAAAGTAGCTGGGATGATGCAGTCTTTACAGGCAAGCCTTTTGGAAGCACAGAACAATGGACAGAAGGGCAACCAATAGATCTGGAGGGGTACACGGAAGGTGATCAGCAGAGAGACTTAGCTTATGGATTTCAGTCTCTCCCATCCTCTCATTGGTATATTTAAGGTTATATATTTCCTTTTAAGTACTATTTTAGCTGCATTTCACAAATTATAAAATGAGGTAGTCCATTATTGTTTATTGCTGAATATATTGTAAGTCCTATTAAGATTTCTTCTATAACCCATGAAGTATTTAGATGTATGTTTATTTCCATACATAAGGGGTTTTGTGTGTTTGGTATTTATTTCTAACTTAATCACACATTGTGATCTGAGATAGTGTGTCTGACACTAATTCCTGGAAAGTTTTTGAGACTTTCTTTTTCGTTCAGTACATAAAGATTCTCTCTGTTTTTGAAAAGATTGAGTGTTTTGGTTGTAGTATTCTGTATACATCAGTTAGTCCTCAATAGATCAAGCTTCTTATGGTTTACTCAAATTTTCTATGTCTTTACTGATTTTTGTCTTGATCTATCAATTACAGAGATGGGTGTATTGAAAACTGTCATTATGATGATATGTTTTTTTCATTTCTCTTGTTTTCTGTCAACCTTTGCTAATACATTTGAAAAATATTTTATTAGAAAGAATTTAGTCAATATTTCTTCCTGGGGAATGCATCTCTTTAAAATATGTGCCGACCATTTTATCTTTTGTTTTTCTTTCTGTCTGAAAGTCTATCTTGATGGACAATAATGTAGCTCTACTAGCTTTATTTGGTTAATATAATAGTGACATTTCTTTTCATCTTGGCTCTTTCATCTGGAATCACTTTTCTTCTGTAGGATGAACATTCATTACAAATTTCTTTAGTGAGAATCTGTTGGTCCATCTGTTAGGCATTTGAAAATGTCTTTACTTGTTCCTGTTTTTCAAAAATGTCTTTCCTAAGCATGTATTTCTGAGTGAACATTTATTCCTCAAGGGAATTCTTTTCCTCTTTACTCATTTCCAAGTTTTAAAGTGCAATTTTCTTTGCAATTTCTGGGAGTTTGGATAGGGGGATCACTGAGGGTTAAGTGTAGGTTGAACTATAGAAAATTGTTTTTCGTAAGTCAAAAATAATCAAATATTGGCAATTGCTTATGGATCAACCTAAATTGTCTACCCTTATGCCCAAATTGGATACCTTTGGGAAATCCTAGCTTTAGATAGAGGTGTTTGCTATAAGATCATCCATGTTGGTTGGGCTGTGGGTTTTGTCATCTGTCCTCCATGTTCTATAAGGTCATGGAAACAGAAAATCAGTAACTTGACCAGGCAAATGACTTCAAGGTAAGAGCCAACTTTAATATTCAGTTTACTTCTTTTCATTTTTATTTTGGCCTCTAACTATTCCTTGGTTTCTTGCAAGCTTATCAACATATTTAAAATATATTTTGAATATTTTGGTGGCATCATTTAGTTTTCAGTGGGAGTGGTAATGGATTCAGTCTGCCACACTGCCAAAAAAAGAAGTGCTTCTCTTTGTCCTTTTTTCTGATATATTTTAAGACTGAGGTATAATCCACATAGCATAACGTTCACTCTTTTATTTATTTATTTATTTATTTATTTATTTATTTATTTATTTGTTTGTTTATTTATTTATTTATTTTGAGATGGAGTCTCACTCTGTCACCCAGGCTGGAGTGCAGTGGTGCAATCTCGACTCACTGAAACCTCTGCCTCCCAGGTTCAAGTGATTCTTCTGCCTCAGCCTCTTGAGTAGCTGGGACTACAGGTGAGCACCACCATGCCTGGCTAATTTTTGTTATTTTTAGTAGAGACAGGGGTGTCACTATGTTGGCCAGGCTGGTTTTGAACTCCTGACCTTGTGACCCACCCACCTTGGCTTCCCAAAGTGCTGGGATTACAGGTGTGAGCCACCGCACCCAGCCACCTTCACTTTTTTAAAGTATGCGATCCAGTGCTTTTTAGTTTATGCACAAAGTTATGTAAACATCACCATTATTTGAATGGAAAACAGTTTATCATCACCAGAAGAAACTGTACTTGTTAGCAATCACTCTCTATTTCCCCTTCCCCCAGTTCTTGATAATCACTAGTTTACTTTCTGTTTTTATAGATTTACTTATTCTGGACATTTAATATTAGTGGAACCACACAATACATTGGTCTTTTGTAACTGACTTCTTTTATTTAACATCGTGTTTTCACAGCTCATCTGTATTGTAGCATATATCATTAATCCATCCATTTTAATGGCTGAATAATATCCATTGTATGGAGACACCACATTTTGTGTATCCATTCCTCGGTTGATGAACATTTGGGTTTTTTCTACTTTTTGTCTTTTATGAATAATGTTGCTATGAACACTTGTAAACATGTGTTTGTGCGAACCTATGTCCTCAATTCTCTTGGGTATATACTTAGACATGGAATTGCTCACTCATCTGAGGTCATAAAAGGGTGTCTTAAGATAAATATCTACATTCTAAAATCAAATTGCAAGGACTTGCTTGAGAGGAGATCTGCGGCCTCGATGACATCAATCCCCCTGGCTTCCTTTTGCCCACTTCAGCTTCCTCTCTTATCCCTGAACGTGCTGCTCCCTCTGCTGGGAACACTTTTCACATCCTCCTGTTACTTTACCAATTCCTGCTAATCTTTCAAGTCCCAGCTCATATGTCATTGCCTCAAGGAAGTTTTCTTGACACCCCAGATGAGGTCATGCACCTGCTTATGTGAATGATTTAGCATCCTCATTGTCTCTTTTTAGTTATTTTCTTTTTGTAATTTTACATTCATAAGTGATTATTTGATTTCACATCTGTGTTCTTTATTAGATTGTAAGATCCATAAGGGCAGGGAAGGTGCCTGCAGTTGTTCATCATTGTGTCTCTAGCACCCAGAACAGTCTTGAGAATTAGCAAGCTTTCAATAAGTATTTGATGAATAAATAGATGCAGTGAAAGCTGATTGTAAAGATGCTACATTAGTTTGCTACAGCTGCAGTAACAAAGTGCCACACATTGGGTGGCTTAAACAACAGAAATTTATTGTCTTCACAATTCTGGAGGCTGGAAGCCCAAGATCAAGTTATCAACAGGGTTGGTTCCTTCTGAGAACTGTGAAGGAAGGATCTGTTCCGGGACTCTCTCCTTGGCTTGTAGACGGCCATCTTCTCTTTTTCAATTCACATTGTCTTTCGTCTAACAATGTCTCTGTATTCAAATTTCCCCTTTTTAGGAGGAGAAGAGTTATATTGGTTTAGACCCCACCCTTATGATATTTTTACTTCATTTCCTCTGTAAAGGCCCTGTCTCCAAATAGTGTCACATTCTTAGGTACTGAAAGTTAGTACTTCTACAGATGGATTTTAGAGGGACATAATTCAACCCCCCTAACAGATGGTTATAGACTACTGCCTTTAATGGCAACTGGAGTTTGAGGCTGAGAGGGATGGCAAGTTCATGACAGTGTGTGTTTCAAAGGAACAAGCGCCAAGAGGCATTTAGCTAGCAGTTGGTAGATCCAGAATGCAAAATCTTTAACCTAAAACAGGTTTGCTTATTTCCATGTTTGGATCTTTACCTACTGTGGGATAATGCTACCCTTTGAACATACAGGATTTCAAAACATATAGGTCTAGGGAACTTTCCCCCATTTCTTACATAATCTGTACATAAGGGGTTTCATGATAAAATATATTTAGGAAATGCTTCAGATACACTTTGCTTTCTTAGAGTATTATAAGGCACAATGAAATAGTAGAGGCTCTGATAAATCTTGCAGTAAAGTGACTTCTTTAATCTAGTGTTTCTTGAATTTATTTATTTTTTTACCAAGGAGTCCCCTCTTGGTGTTAACATGCTGTATCATTTGTCATTTATTATGTAATTTATTTATTTTGAGATGGAATCTCGCTCTGTTGCCCAGGCTGGAGTGCAGTGACGCGATCTTGGCTCACTGCAAGCTCCGCCTCCCAGGTTCACAACATTCTCCTGCCTCAGCCTCCCGAGTAGCGGGGACTACAGGCGCCCGCCACCATGCCTGGCTAATTTTTTGTATTTTAAATAGAGATGGGGTTTCACCATGTTAGCCAGGATGGTGTCCATCTCCTGACCTCATTAACTGCCCACCTCGGCCTCCCAAAGTGCTGGGATTACAGGCGTGTGCCACTGCCCCCGGCCTATTATGTAATTTATTAACTTACTGTATCATTTGGTCAGATAGGTTTGGGAAATGCTAGGGCTTCTTCTGTGAGTGGGAGAGAGATGCTATCTTTGGTGACCACCTTTCCGTCTTTCCTCCCCTTATAAGAGGGTAATTACCTCTCTATATCTCTCTCTTCCTGTTTACATGTCACATTTAGGTTTTGTATGAATATCAAAAGCCCTGGCTGTGGCTGCTGTCACAAAAGATGAGAAGGTGGCTGTATTTACTGGTGTAAGTTTGTTTACATGGAGCTTTACAGGAAATATGCAAAGAAACCCTCCCTCATTCCACTGCTCTTAGAAACACTGTAAGCCAAACATAAGATCTTTTCTGGGTCTCTAAGTGCCTCAGCGATGATTTGAGCAGTAGTCATGCATCTGTTGCAAGCTTTTCTTTGTTAAGATCCCAATTTTAAGAGCATCAACAGTATAAAATACCACACTTGAGTGGGAGGCTGATTTTAAAATGGCAGATGAGATAATAAGATCAGATTGATGTTAATTCCCTTACTGCGAATCCCACAGACTTTTGTGAGAACTGAGACCAGACTTATTGTAAGGCATCTGCTTTTTCCCACGTTCCTCCCACTTGAGACTGAGGAGGCAAATTGCTTGGGGAAACCCCTAGTCACGCACCTGTAGCCTCTTTAGAGATGGATAGAGCAGCACGTAGGTGAATGGTATTAGGAAGCAAGTGAGTCACTGCAATTTGGCATCATAACTCATCACTGTCTGTGGCAGAGCAGCAATAGTCATTTTCCTTAAGCAACATCTGGGCATGACTGCATGAAATTACCCGTGGCATAACAAGAAGGCTAAGGAAAGAACATGAATTCTCTGACCTTCATCCTAGGAGCTCAGTTTGTCTTTGTTTTAGCTCTAGAAGTACAGCTCTGACTAAAACCTCGTCTTGCCTGGTCTAAAGGACCCTGGGAAGGCCACAATGGGCCAAGGTTCCAGTTGAGAAGTTTAAGGAAGCTCGGTGGTGAGTTTAATGCCAGGAAACAGAGATGAGCTTGAATGAGCAGCCCTAAAGTGTTCTCTTAGGAGATATTCTCCAAAGTCTATTTGGCTGCTGTAATTCTGAGGTTCTTTATCCTAGAAATAAGTCAAGCACTCTGCTAAGTGCTTTACCTGCACGTGTTTTTTAATCCATAAAATAACTCTATGATACATGTTCTGTAATTATCCTTATTTTATAGGTTTGAAACAGGTTCATAAAGGTAAAGCTACCTGCCCAAGATCATGCATCACTAGGATTCACATCCAGATCTGTCTGACACCTGAACCCCTGCTCTGTACCACCATGTTGCCTAACTTCATGGGGGCGTGCAGCATGTTATGAATGGAAATGCACTTTCACAATCATCTCCCTCCATCTCTACTATAATTTTGTTAGATAAGTTGAGAAGGTATGATTATTCCCTTAGTGCAGAAGAGGAAATTGAGGCATAGAAAGGCTAAGTGACTTGTCCAAGGTCCTGTAGTAATAGGTGGTCAGATCAAGGACCCAAGTCATATCTTCTCCAAGTCCAGTTTCTTCCCACCCCATGCCGCTCTTTGAGGTCTGCTGTTTTACAGCCCCTGCTTCTCTAGCCTGAATGTGTGGTCAGGGTTTGTGGTGAATGTGAAATTGAGTCAGAACCCAGTTAATTATGGAGAGTACATCATAATGCCCTTAGGATGAAAAGTTATCGTTATTGTTGTTTTTAAACACAAGACTCACCTAAAAACTTTCCATGAACAAAATTAGTTGGAAATATAATTGTTTCACTGACCTGTTTAACTCTCCTCATTATAAATAACAGGAAAACAATATGTAATAAAACTGACAAAACTGTAAGTTGCCTAAACAAAATCAGTTTTAAAAAAGTGAAGTTTTTACTTTATGATTGCTTAAGGAGCCTGAGGATATGAAAATGGCAGAGGTGGAAGAAACAAGGGCTAGGAGTTAAAATAGGGTGTTTGGTGGGGAAGAAAAAACAATGAATTGCAGTACTTTGAGTTAAGAGCCACTGAAATGAAGCAGTATAAATTGCTCATTAAAAAAAAATTCTTTGTGAATTAAACTTTTGAGATTTAAAAAAACAAAAATTCTGACAGATTATAGCCTGATCAAGGTGCTCATCTTGCCCTTAATTTTTATCAAATTATTAAAAATTATGCATAGATGACATTAAGATGTCTGAGATTTTATTCAAAATAATCCAGTGGGCAGGATAAGTAAACGTGATTGGCCACTTGTTGAAAACTGCTGACACTGGCTGATGGGTACATGGGAGTTCATTATATTCTCTCTAGTTTTATTTGTTTGAAGATTTCTACAGTACAAAGTTTTTTTGTTTTTTTCCTCAAAGAAACTTTATTTCTTGTAGCCATCTAGTGCCATCTATCGGTTCTCTATGGGAACTGGCCTTTAGGAGAGGAAAACCTGCTGAATCGCTAAGTATGGTGCACAGTAACTAAGAAGTGAGACTCTTGTCTACTCAGTTACTTCGAAGGACCAAACTGTGGGCAGTTGACAGGCTTGCTTCTAGTTTTGGAGTCACAGAGTTGGGTATAGGTATGAAATATGAACTTTTCGGCCGGGTGCAGTGGCTCATGCCTGTAATCCCAGCACTTTGGGCAGCCGAGGGGGGTGGATCATGAGGTCAGGAGTTCGAGACCAGCCTGCCCAACACAGTGAAACCCCGTCTCTACTAAAAATACAAAAATTAGCCGGGCGTGGTGGTGTGCACCTATAATCCCAGCTACTCAGGAGGCTGAGGCAGGAGAATCACTTGAACCTGGGAGACGGAGGTTGCAGTGAGCCGAGATCGCGCCACTGTACTCCAGCCTGGGCGACAGAGCAAGACTTTGTTTCCAAAAAAAAAAAAAAAAAAAGTGGACTTTTCATGTCTTAGTCATGTAGTCATCTATAGAAACAAATAGCATATATAAGCTTTTTTTTTTTTTTTTTGAGAGACCTTAGAAAATCATCAATTTGGAGGATCACAAAAATTCTATGATAACTTCTGAAAGTAGAAAATAATATTTTAATGAAATCGTTTCTGCACTAATGTGTTTCTTAGGTTACTCAGAGTCTGTACCAATGATAGATTTTAGAGTTCAGAGCCTCATGGGTTGAACTTTTGTTGTCTAATGGTCCCTTGTTGATTTGACCCTCTTCTGCCCAAACAGCCAACTTGCAGATTAAGCACCATTTTAGCCAGGAAAGGGATGGAAAGATAACCACTGAGTGTCTATTTTCTCCTGCTTTTTAATATTTTCTCATTTAATCCTCACAAACCCTCTGTAACATTGGTATTGATATTAGAGTGCTGGGGCTGCCATAACAAAGTACCACAGACTGGGTGGCTTCAGCAACAGAAATTTATTTCCTCACAGTTCTGGAGGCTGGAAGTTCAAGATCAAGCTATCAGTGGGATTGGTTTCTTCTGAAGTTGTTTCTCCGTGGCTTGTAAATGGCCATTTTCCCCATCTGTCTTCACATGATCTTCCCTGTATGTGTTTCTGTGTTCTAATCTCTTTTTCTTATAAGGACACCAGTCCTGTTAGATTAGGGCCCACCTCAATTATCTCATTTCATCTTAATTACCTCTGTAAAGGCCACATTCAGAGGTACCTAGGGTAAGGGGCTTAATACAAGAATTTTGGGGGGACACAATTCAGCCCATAACAGTGTTATAATTGTTACCTTTCTTTTTTTCCTGCCAGTGATAGAGTGAAGACTTGGAGAATTTCAGTATCCACCCCCCCAAATCTCATAATGTGGAAGTGGCACGGTCTGGATTTGAATCTGGATTACTCTCACACTCTTTTCTCTCCCACACTGCATGCTGATGTCCTGTTTACCCCTTTCTGCATGCTAGGAGACACTTCTTGTCTCTGACTTCCTCTTGATGGAGCTGAACAGCACCCCTCAGCTCTCTGCTGCTTTGAGAACAAAGGTTCTTGTTGTTGCTTTTATTTTAGTAGTAAATTAAGGTTTCAAACCTAAACATTTAAATTAGTTATATTTATTTCAGTAGTAACTGAAGGTTTGTACTGCTCATTTTTCCAGGGAAATAGACCAGGGCTAACCCAAATACTAAAGTAGTAGACATTTTTGGCCTGATTTCCTTGTCTGTTGTCTGGGTTGTCCTTCTTGGCTGGCTCTTCAGGAGCCCTGAACCTTGTTCTCCTCTATTTTTATCCTGCAGATAAGCTGTTCCTCAGTTTCCCCCTCCCTTCATTTGCTCCATCCGTCCATCACCCCATCTTCCCCTGATCTCTTCCTTTAGGAAGATGTCTAGAGCCAATTCCTTACTGCATTTAAAAGGCTTACTTTGAGCAGATCAGCAGTGGCAAATCAGTAGGTGATTCAAAAGACTCTCAAGCTATAATTTACATCTTAGGAAAAGCCTGAATAGGTAGCTCTCATTTTTCACAAAATTTTTTCTTACCTGTCGATAATAATATTAACAATGAATCTGCCTGTTCAAGATTGTTGACAGAGCATACCTGTTCAGTTCTCCTCCCTTCCCAAATTCTGTGAGAATGAATGAAGAAATATAAACCTTGAACATAATAACTTATATTTCTACTTTCACATACACGCATTTGATATTCACAACAAATCTGAAAGTCAGGCAGTAATGGCTACATTTTAGCTAAGGAAGGGAAAGCGCAGACAGAGACTAGCTTGCCCAAAGCAAACAGCCAATCAGTGGAGGAGCTGGCAGCGCGACCCAGATGTCCAGAATTGCCTCATTCAGAGCTCTAGTTTGTCAAGGTTATTTTATTGCGCGAGTCCAACCATCCAACCAGGCGGCCTCAGTTTCTAATTGCCTTAGAATTGCTCATATGGTGAAACAACTTTATATCTAATTTAAAATTCAAAGGTCTGTTTTTATTTGCATTAGATATCAATCTACAGCATAGGCTGTATCTGGTTTTACCATCCATCCCTCCTGTAACACAGGCGATCTCCAGAGTATCAGAATTTTCAGTGGTGTCTGGGTGATGCCCAAGATTCATTGAGCTGGCCATCTTAGGCAGCTCTCTATCGCATTTAGTATTATGACAGTATCTGTGTTTTGGTTTGGTGGATAAAATAATAATGTATTTCATGTAACCTTATTGATGTCTACATGAAAGCAATGCCAAGTGTCCAGTTTCTAAAAGTGATGAGCAGAAACAGATGAAGCAGGTGTCTATGGAGACTTTGTCTTGTCCTTGATTTCAAAAAGGTTTGAGAACCATGGTTTCAGATCATCCTAAATAAAGTGCAATATTCCAGAGCAGTTGTGTAAAGAGGAAATGCACCCAATCCACGGCTTTACTGACATCATTAGGCAAACGATCATTGACCGAAAGCTGTTTAGGAGAAAACTGAGCATAAATCCTTATACTGGCCAAGGCAAACAACTTTTAGCTGTACATGGCAGATAGGTATGAGTGAATTCTACAAATCAAACCAAATCACGCCAAACAAACAAAACACTAGTACCTAAATCTGAGAATTTGAGAGCTGTCAGATAAGGTGGTAACCTACAAGATATATTTAATAACAAACAGATTTGAATATACTGACATTTAAAAATAATTTTTCTTATTTGCTCTATGCTTTTCAAGAAAATTTCTTATTTGATTGCATTTATAGTAGAATTTGGGAATAAACTACTTGTTATTTTACTATACGGACATATTCACTGCTACTTTTTGGTTACATTCTCTACCATCCTCTGTATCTTGTTCACTGATTGTGTATAGACAGTACATATTTGCACACATACCATGTGTACCACATATGCAGATACACTATGTGGTTAGTGGCTACCACACATACATACACACATACACATCAGGATTATATTGCACATGCTATATTGTAAGCTTTTCTCCCTTAAATATATAATGAATTCATTTGCATGGGAACAAATAGACTTATATACATTAAAAAGTGCCTTATGTTCTAGGCCAATTTGTAAGCACACAGGCTGTAGAAGATGAGGCCCATATTACTACTGAATTTCCACCCAGCCAGCAATATCCATTGCTTCTCTACATTGGATTTAATTTTTTTATAGTTTATCATTTCCAGATTGGTGTTCAGGGTGTAGGTAGCTGGTTGATAGAGAAGTATAGGCATTCCTTGTTTAGGCATGGGATGAATTCTTGGAACTGGGAGACCAACCAAATGAGCAAAATGAGCAAGAGGTAGTGTTAGCAGAACATAACCTCTCTGAAGGTGCTTTTCTGTAGTTGATCTTGTAACTACCCTGAATTCCCTTTTTTTTTTTTTTTGAGATGGAGTCTTACTCTGTTGCCCAGGCAACCTCTGCCTCCCGGGTTCAAGCAATTCTCCTACCTCAGCCTGCTGAGTAGCTGGGATTACAGGCATGTGCCACCATGCCCAGCTAATTTTTTTTTTTTTTGTATTTTTAGTAGAGACAGGGTTTCACCATCTTGGCGAGGCTGGTCTCGAACTCCTGACCTTGTGATCTGCCCACCTCAGCCTCCCAAAATGCTGGGATTACAGGCATAAGCCACCATGCCTGGCCCTTGAATTCTTTTAAAATCTCCTAAAGTTAGGAGATGCCTCAGGCCAAAGTTTTTAGGCTATGATTCCCTCAATTTTGGTCATTCTTCCCAAGCTGCAGTGGTAATGCCCTGACTACTTTTGACAGGCACCCTGTTTTCCCTGCCGTTTCTCTGAAAGCATCTTGAACTGCTTTAAAATTTGTGTTTTAATACTCAGTGTGATAATCTTCCTCGCCACTTTTGAGTCACTTTCAGCACAATTACTTGCAAACTTTTTGTTATCCATCAGGAGTCAAAAACCTTCACTGGAACACGGCATAAGGGCAGGAAGAGACAAAGTGACCAAAGATAGTGATATTGGAGGGAGCAGTCACCTGTGGGTGCAGGCAATGAGTGGGCGCATTGTCTGTAAAGAGCTTAAAAACAGTAATAAGACAAAAAATTGGTCTGCTTTGTTATTGCTGAGCACCAGCAATTCTAAATGATGTCAGTGATGGAATTCTTCTCTGTACCTCAGCTGACTGTTCCCATCTGCTGCTGCTCCGGGAATACCGCTGCCGAGCAAACACTAGATTTCCAGGCTCTGTCCACAGTGAAGGAAGCATAGTTGAGTTCATTCGTACTTTCTGGATGAGAGCATTAAAATATCATAGCCACATGTGGCTGTTTACAGTGATATCAATGAAAATAAAATAATATTACAAATTCACTTCCTCAGACACATTTTAAGAGTTTATCAACTCTATGTAAGTAATAGCTACCATACTGGACAGTGTAGACATAGAATATTACCATCATTAATGAGAACTCTAGGAGACAGTGTTGCTTTAGACTCTACCAGCAGTCTGGTCATAAGAAAAACATATATTAAATTCACTGCTCAGATGTACTGTATATAGTAAACATTATTGTATGTGTTCCATATATACAGTGATAACATTTACGAGAATAAATAGTGGCATAACAAGTCAGCATTTTATGGGGCAGCATTAAATGATACAGCATCTTTGCCCATACAAGTTTGAGAGTAGTTTAGCCCAATGTTAATATTAAATGCCCACTATGTGACCAGATACGAGGCTAAATATTGGAGATAGCAGAGTAATTAATCGAATGCCTGCTTGGAGTAGTTTAGATCTAGTAGGGGAAACAAAGAGGTAAACAAATATTACATTACAGTGAGATAGTTATAATAATTGAAACGTGTTTATAGTATGTGATCAGTACAAAGGAAGGCTTAATAAGCCATCTCTTCCTTGAGGGTGGATGTTGGTATTTCAAGTATGTGTGGGAAAGGGCACTATGGCAATGTAATTGGAGAAATGAAGACCTAGGATGGTTTACTCACAAGGATCAATTTAGCTCAGGCTACTGTAAATAGGAATAAACAAGGTGGTTTCCAGGCTTAAGGAAAAGGGGTGAGCTGTACTGCAAGCACTGATGTTGTTAACCTGGAGGATGAGTTAGGTCGTCAGGATGAGAAATGTCAGCTGAGTTAATGTCATAGAATCACAGTGTCATAGAATCATAGAAATCATTGTATGAAGATTGAATTATGAATAATAAGTATGAAATGAATTGCAGATAATGGCATGCTAAGACAGGGAAGTGGGGAAGAAGTAATAAAGGGCAAAGTACAGCAGGAAAAAACAAAGAAACACTATTTGACCCAATGTTGAGACCAGGAAGTGGGAAGAGTCTAGCTTGGGATACCTTTCTCAATAGATCACCTTTGAGTCACTTCTTTCTCCAGCCTGCAGTGTTGCAAGTAAGCCATCTGACTCATGATGTGAAAACCTGCATCCTTCACCTGCATGATCAACAGCAATAACAGAGGCCACTGGCCCACAGGATCACTGCTGAAGCAGTTTATCTTCTCTGAGTTTTCAGTTTGAGGAAACTCTAACTATAGAACACAACAAAAAGTCTCAAGAAGGGCTATTTATATCCCCATGGAAACACTCTCATAATCTAAAACAGTGGTTTTCAAAGCATGTTTCCTGGACCGGCAGTATTAGCATCACCTGGGAAACTGTTAGAATTGCAAATTCTCAGGCCCCACCCCTGACCTACTGCATCAGACTGTCTGGATCTTAGCTGAGCGCATTAGCCCTCTGAAGAAAATGTTTTCTCAAAAGTTCTGTAATCCTTATGCCCCTTAGCTCTAACTAGGTTACTGTTTTGGAATTTTTAGGAATTTTAGGAATATGTTTTGAGTATGCCTCCCGCCTCTCACTTGGAGCACACAAAAGAATACCTAGTGAAGGAAAAAACTCAATACTTCTATCTCTTCGCCCATGGCATGAGCTCTGATTAATATACATGTTTCTTTTCTTTTCTTTTCTTTTCTTTTTTGAGATGGAGTCTCGCTCTGTTGCCCAGGCTGGAGTGCAGTGGTGCCATCTTGGCTCACTGCAACCTTGGCCTCCCGGGTTCAAGCAATTCTCCTGCTTCAGCCTCCCGAGTAGCTGAGATTACAGGCATGTGCCACCACACCTGGTTAACTTTTGTAATTTTTTAGTAGAGATGGGGTTTGACTATGTTGGCCAGGCTAGTTCTCAAACTCCTGACCTCGTGATCTGCCCACCTTGCCCTCCCAAAGTGCTGGGATTACAGGCGGGAGCCACCAGGCCCAGCCCCTAATTTTTTTTTTTTTAATTAGCATGGAAAATCCATAGCAAAATTTAAAGCTGCAGGTGCCATGTTAAGACCAAGGTCTTGCAAAATGTGTATCCTTACAGGATGTGCAGGTATCTTTGTAAAATTCATGGAAAGAGAAAGAGAAAACAAGGTGCACAGGCTCCAGAGAGGCGGCGACCCCTGCTGCTCAGCCTTGTGCTTTCCCAGGTGCTTCCAATACTCACCCTTAATGATGGTGGTTCTTACAGTGGCTGTCCCGGCAGGCCTGCCTCTGACTTCCTGGTGCACCATCATCTGCTGCTGCCTTCAGCAGCTGCCATATTTTATTCCTCCCCCTCCATTTCTTACTTGAGTTGAGTTCAGGTGAGGTTGCTAGATTTACCAAATAAAAATACCGGAAGCCCAGTTAAATTTGAATTTCAGATAAACATTGAGGAATTTTTATAGCATAAGTATGTTCCATGCAATACTAGGACATAGTTATACTAAAAATAATTTGTTATTTATCGGAAATTCAAATTTAAGTAGGTGTTTTGTGTTTTATCTGGTAAGCTTATTTAAGGAAAAGGAATTACTATTTTCAGTTGCCTGACTCAGGAGGGGCATTTTCTTTTAGAAAGGAACACATTTTGCCGTATAAATAAGGACAGGCTTATCTGGTACACCTGTGCTATCTATTAAGCTAGTCACTAGCCACCTATCGAGGACCTAAAATGGGACTAGTCTGAATTGTGTAAATACTGAGTTTTGAAGAATTTGTGTGAAAGAGACTATAAGATGTTTCAGTGTTTTTTAACAAATAGGTTATATGCTGAAATGATTTTGAAGGTACTGGGTTAAAAAGTATTATCAACTCTCTTTTCTGGCTGGAACCAGGGAGGGTGTCGAAGAGAAGAAGAAGGTTCCTGCTATGCCAGAATCCCTTAAGAAAAAGTGAAGGAATTTCGCAGAGCTGATGATCAAGCACCTGAGAAATAAGTTTGCCCAAAAGATGCTTCAAAAGGCAAGGAGGAAGCTTATCTATGAAAAAGCAAAGCACTATCACAAGGAATATAGGCAGATGTACAGAACTGAAATTCGAATGGTGAGGATGGCAAGAAGAGCTGGCAACTTCTGTGTACCTGCAGAACCCAAATTGGCGTTTGTCTTCAGGATGAGAGGTTATCAACTGGGTGAGCCCAAAGGTCTGAAAGGTGTTGCAACTTCTTTGCCTTCGTCAAATCTTCAATAGAAACTGTGAAGCTCAGCAGGGATTCAATAACATGCTGAGGTTTGTAGAACAATATATTGCATGGGCATACCCAAATCAGAAGCCAGTAAATAAATTAATCTACAAATGTGGCTATAGCAAAATCAATAAGAAGCGACTTGCTCTGACAGATAATACTTTGATTGCTCTATCTCTTGGTTAATATGGCATCATCTACATAGAGGATCTGATTCATGAGATCTATACTGTTGGAAGAAATAACTTCCTGTGGACCTTCAAATTATCCTCTCAACAAGGTGGAATGAAGAAAAAGACCACCAATTTTGTAGAAGGTAGAGTTGCTGACAACAGGGAAGACCAGATCAATAGGCTTATTAGAAGAATAAACATGCCTACCACGATTATTTTTTCCAATCTGGCCCATTAATAAACAGTACCTGCTCTCAAATTGAAAAAAACACAAAACCAAAAAGTATTATTAAGATTAATGTAGTCTGTTTCTTTTTCCTCTTTGACTGTGGCTACTAGGAAATTTAAGATGGCATAGGTAGCTTGCATTCACAGTCCACATTCCATGGCCACTGGACAGTGCTGGCCTGGAGCCGGAGCCAAGTCAGGGAGATATAATGACCATCAGGCCAGGAGCAAAGTGCCAACCTTTCCAGAAAGTGTGAGATTCTCCTCATTATAAGCTTGTGGCTTAAATGGCTGGGGGTGTACAGATTCCTTGAATGTAGTTTTTATTCACATAGTTTTCATTTTCTGTCCTCACAAAAACTTGGTGATGTTTGAATGATTGTAGAACAAATGGGATTGTGGTTTATGTTTCCTATTACGCGTATTTGGCAGTTGAATTACGACATTAGATTGGGACATGGTGAGAGGGGGCAGGATACGGGATAGGAGGAGGGGAGCAAGTTACAAAAGGCCCTAGTTCCAGGAAGCTGGGCTGAGTTGTTCTGTTTAACTCCTTCTTCCTTTTATTCCTATGGTTTTATGATTGCAAATTGGCAGTGGCAGGGCAGCTCTGACTATATTTGCTAGAAGCAGATGTCCACATTAATTTAGATGTTTAGGGATTGAAAATCATAGAGGGTGGCACTAGGAAATATAGAAAATGCCAATGAAAATTTTTGTCACGCAAATTAAATCTTTGCAAGTCCCCTGACTTCTGAAAACTATTTACAGAACTGGATTCTGAAAGTGGGACATCTTTTTATAACATAAAATATCTGGGGATTTCAAGGTTTAGATCTAGGACTTTTAAGTCCTGGGTTTGATCTGCCAACCCCTCTCTCTTCCCTCCCTCCATTACTTAACCTTTTCCCCCTGAAGTTCCTGGAAAGCAAAGAAACTTTTATGAAAGCAAAGGAAATAAAAATTTAAGATCTTCTAGAGGCCAAGAGCTTGGTCAATGGTAAAATAACCTGATCTTTACCAAGCTCCATTTAAAATGTTTATTCTAACCATGTCAAATTGAAGAATCGGTTCTCAGCTGTAGGATCCACCATCTGTTGATTTCCATTTTTTCTTCCTGATCTCACCACCCACTGCCTGGGATGCCACATTGCCCTTCACAGATGCTTTGCCAGCTGATTCTAAGATGTGACATCCAAGATCTCAAGCCAGAAAAGGAGTTGCTGCCACATCTTGTATGAACTAGCAATCAAGTGGCTATTTCATCCAGCCCATTAGCCCTCCACCCACCCCCTTGGTCTTTCACTTGGCATTACTTTCAGTATCTTGAGGATTATTGTAGCACCATGTAACACATGGCCTTTCAGTGAGAAGAGTGTTGATGGCATTGCCTGGCAGAAGGAAGTAGAGAGCAGAGGCTTAGGGGCTGTGTGCCAGATGGCATTTTGGGAGAAGGAGAACATCTCACTTCTTTGAAGGCTTGAGATTTCAGGTCCAAAGGAGACTGAGTGTGTAGGAGGAGTGGTAGCTACTGACCAGGAAGTTGTTGCTTGCTGCACTCCCCTCCTGATAGGGGATCTATGCCATCTACACCCCTCTCCTGGAGAGGGGTCTGAGGCAATTGTATCTGGTTTGGGGTTCTACCAAGTGAAGCTGGAGATTTGTAAAAGCTTGTCATCCATTGATCATTGGTCCTTGTACTATATCAATGTGGAGATGGAGACGTAGTGCAATTTGCTAGATTTAGGTGCCAAAACAAAAAAATCAGAAGTCTCAGGCTCATCTCAACAGATTATAATGCTAAGTGTCAAGTATTAGACTATGACTTCATTCTCCTTATTTACTGCCTAATTATAGTCATGTTATGCACCATTGTGTTTGTACTATTTTGAGATTCAGCTATAAGGCAGTGCAGTTTATCAGAGCAAATCAAAGCAGGTGAGAGGAAGGACAGGGTTTGGGTGTAGCCTAGTGTGTTTGATGGTGGTGAGGGATAGTCAGCAAGACAGAAAAGGAACAGGACCCAAGGGCACTGCAATCTCTCATCCTGGTTGAGGCATGAGATGGTAGAATGCCCCAACAGGTACAGCAATGATGGGAAATACAGGCAGATAGTTTCAGCTAGGGCTGGAATGATCTAAAGACTTGTTCACTCACATATCTTGTTGGACCTTAGTTGGGGCTGTTGGCCTGAATACCTACATGGAGACTGGTGATAGTGGGACATCAGCCTCAGGTGTTCAGCTTTTCCATGTGGCAGCTTGGACTTCCTCATAGCATGGTGGCTGGGATCCAAGAGCGAGGATCCCAGGAGAAGGAGGTAGAAGCTGCACGTCCTTTTCAGACCTAGTCTCAGAAGTCACACAGCATTACTTTTGTCATAGCCTGTTGGTGTAGAAGTCCTGAGCCGCTGGCCTGAATTAAATGGAGGAAACATTCAATGAGAAAAACATTGAAGAAATTGGGGTCATATGTTAAAACACAATCTGTCTTATGATCACTATTGTTTACTTTCCTCCCACATGCAAAGTATATTCACTTCACTAAAGACTCTAGAAAAATCTTATTCCATTACTAAATCAGGCTCAGACTCAAGATCTACGTACAATTGAGGCTCCTGCAGCGTGGTTCCTCAAGTCCATCTTCTTGAGTACCATCCTTCTCAGTCTGAAAACCTGTAAATTAAAGAGACTGATGATCTGTCCTACGGTGGTGGAACAGGAATAGGATAACTGCAGTAGATACTCCCATTCAGAAAGTGAGAAAATAGGAGGCACACAGCAGCCACTAGTTCACAGCAATTCTGAAATCCCCAAGGCACATGTGGCTAATTCCTTTATTAGGGCTTAGTTTGCTATTATACTTACTATCTGAGAATGATCTCCCATGGCTCTAGTCTCTGCCCTCTAAGCTCTGAGTTACTCTTCCTTGTCCTTGAGAAATGGACTCAGGTAATTCTAGGAGATTTGAGAAGAGAGGAAGCTAGTACCTGGCTCACTTGTTCATAGGGAGCAGAGCTCTGAACCTTGGGTTTGGTTCTGGAGCAGGGATCTGGCAGTCCCTGGACATAGAGACTGGTGATAATGAAACATATGGACCTGGTTCCTATAGTGGGGAGTAGACAGACATTAATGTCTCAGGCCCCTTACACAAAATGAGGGACTGGGCTTAGGTATTCTTTAGCTCAGGTAGGGTAGAGGACCCAGATAAATAAGGGAGTTTCCCTGTAAGGAAAAGATTAAAGCTATTTCAGTCCATGGAAGCTTGGTCAAATTGACAAAAGATATGCATAGTTTTTTTTTTTTTTCTCAAGCCAAATTCACTTCCTAGAAGTAAATCAGGGCCCTTTGAGAGCTGAATTGCTTTCAGCAACATTAATATAGTACATTAACTTGCTGTTCCTAGGTGATATAATCAAGGAGTTTTAAATTGAGGTAGTTTTCCTTCAGAGCTGCTAGAATATTTTAATTATTTCCTTATGGTATGTATTTCGCTTACTTCCAAATGGGATTGAGACAGTATACATCTAAAAAGATTATCAAAATAAAAATAAAGGATCAGAAACTATATAAATAAGTGTGCTAAGACTTAGAATTAATTTAGTAACAATGATTGAATATTAAATGTACTCTAAGCTTCATTCCAGAACATACTTTCATACAGCTGTGTCTATGTTTGGTATGTCTTTGAACATGCATAAGAGTCTAAGTATTTGCTTCTGGAAATACTTACTTCCAACTTCTTTGAAGGTAAAGCAACTCATTCATTTAGAATGGAATGTTTGAAGTTGGAGGAGTCTTGAGAGATCATCAACTCCAGCTTCTTCTCTCTGCAGCTGAAGGCTGGAGGATCCAGAGAGATTCAGGGGCTTGCCCAAAGGTCAGACTGATTGATCAGAGTTGATGTTGACTTCATAGCCCAATGTTCTTTCCTGTATGCCATAAAGGAGCAATTCTTTTTTTTTTTTTAAGGTGGAGTTTCACTCTTGTTGCCCAGGCTGGAGTGCAATGGTGCAATCTCGGCTCACTGCAACCTCCGCCTCCCGGGTTCAAGCAATTCTCTTGCCTTAGCCTCCCAAGTAGCTGGGACTACAGGCATGCGCCATCACGCCCAGCTAATTTTGTATTTTTACTAGAGATTGGGTTTCTCCATATTGGCCAGGCTGATCTTGAACTCCTGACCTCAGGTGATCCACCCACTTCGGCCTCCCAAAGTGCTGGTATTACAGGTGTGAGCCACTGCGCCCAGCCCATATAGGAGCAATTCTTAGAGCTGACATTTTCAGAGTCACTGCTAATTAATAATTTAATGAGAAAGGAAAAAACTATATATTTGTAATAAAAAATTATGATTTGATACACACAGATCTGATTTTAGATATGAAGTGGCTCTAAACACACATGAACCAGCAGGCTCATGGCTGGACAGTGGTGAATACAGGTGGACAGAAGGAGTAGAATAGAGACAGGGTTAAGGGTGAAATTGTGAGGAGAGATCCCTGAGGGAGGCCAGAAGTTGTCCTCCTGGTCCCTGCACACAGTGAGGCTCCAGAGAAGGTGAGAAGTCAAGTCTGGATGCCACTACTCTCCTCTTCAGCCATTTAATGAAGTGAAAGCCATTACAAGTAAGATTTGGTCAAATCAAAGAATTTCAGTCTTGTATGTTATTTTTTGACTTACTTCCAAGGAATTATAATTCAATCAGAGAAGAAGAACCATATAAGTGATATAAAAGATTTATTATAGGGATGAGATCTGACACAATTGTGGGAACTTGGTGAGAGTATAGGTAAGTCTGTTGCTCCTGTGTCTAGTGCTGGGCTTGAAGTCAGCAAGGCCAGAAGTCTGGAAAGGAAGATCAATATGAAGTGGGGGAGAGAAAGGATGAATTGGAACCCACATCAGTCTCTCAATGCTTCCAAACCTCCAACTCCAACAATGTTGGGATTTGCAGAATGGTTGGCTCATTTCACCCTAAAGCTGCTTACAAACTTGGCCCAGGATTCAGAGAAGCTAAAGAGAAGATCTAGTAGGAAGTGGAGGAACTATGGGCCTGCAGCTGCCCTGATGGACAAAGTGAGCCACAAGATCAGTGACTATGGGCAGACTGCAACAGCACCTGCTTCTACACCTCCATCTCATTGTAAACATGCTGCTGCCTCACTTCCACTTTCACATCTGCACATTTTCTTGTGGGCAACTCTGATAGACAACCATGCAGAGAAGGGAATTCTGGGAGATGTATTTCCAGCTTAGCTAAGTTGATTTCATACAAGCCACTGCATCCATGAATTTAATTATTCTCCTTATTCTCCAAATAATCTTATATTCAGTGCACTAGCCAAAGGGTTGGTAAGCTTGCTATTTTTTTTTTTTTTAATTCTTAGGAAAGTTTAGAGAGGGAGAGTATATCAGAAAAAAAAAAAAGACATTTCATTAAACAAATTAGCAGAAGCGTTCATAGAGGGACACACTGATCTCACTGATATGGTGGTCACACAGTAACTTTTAAGGAACAAACCTTTCTCATAAAACAAGGCACATCTCTACCCAAAATGGTAACCACTGGACTAGAACAAATTAATCTGAGCAGCTTGAATGCACCTTGTAAAAGGGTTTTTGTTTCATTTAGAAAATAACTTGAACCCTGGGAAAATCTGGGTCAACTTGAGAGAGAGAGAAAGAAAGAAGAAGGGGAAGAGAGAAGAGAGAGATAATTAGTTTGAGAGTGAATTTTAGAGTAAAACATAATACATTTTATGACCTCCAGGCTATAATAGAGCAGACAGTCTCCCCTGAAGGCTTTTGAGAGGTAAACTGCAAAGCATTGACTAAATATATCATTTGGCCAATTTTTCTATGACAATTTAGTTTGGTGCCCTTTGACTGGGATATTCTTTTTTTTTTTTTCCTTTAAAAAAAATAAAATAAAACTAACATGTACCTCTCACCTGGCTGAAGGCATAACAAAAACTTGAAAGACTTCCCTAGACCACAGTGCCAACGGAGTGGGAAATCTGGGCACAAAGCCTAAATCCAGATGCTACTTCTCCAAGACCAGAAAATAGACTAATATTATTAGCTGCATTTTGTTTTGGTGGTAAGTGAATAATGAAAAGGGCTAAAGGACACCACGACTATCAGGGAAATAAAGAATGCCAGGTGGTGGGATGCCCTGTTGCGGGCAGAGAGAGGCATTTGAGTTTGCGATCGAGTTGAAGGAAGAGTTTGTCTTGGTCTGTGGATCAGGCACCATCTGTTCACTAAGTTAGAGGTTGCAGAGTAGCTTATCCTCAAGTGAGATAACATGTGCCTGTGCTTGCTATTTCCACAATAGGCATGCAGTTACTTTCTTGAGATGGTTTACTTCATACACAAATTCTTTCTAATGTTAGGCCATAGGCTTTTTTTTTTTTTTTAATGTGGTAAAACATTATATAGCATTAAATGTACCATATTAGGCATTTTAAGTGTATAGTTCAATAGCATTAAGTACATTCACATCATTGTGCAACACAATTCTAGAAGCTTTTATCTTGCAAAACTGAAACTCTATACCAACTAAACACTAATTTTTGCCTCCCCAACCACCTAGCCCTTTGGCAACCACATTTCTACTTTCTCTTTCTATGGTTTTTACTGCTTAAGATACTTCATATGGTTAGACTCCTTCTGCAACTGGCTTATTTCACTTGGCATAACTCGAGGTTCATCCATGATGAGGCATGGGACAGAATTTCCTTATTTTTAAAGGCTGAGTAATATTCCACATTTTCTTTACTCATTAATCTGTTGATGAACGTTTGGGTGACTTTCACCTCTTGGCTCTGTGAATAATACTGCAATGAACATAGATCTGCAACTGTCTTTTGAGATCCTGCTTTGAATTCTTTTGGATAATACCTAGAAGTAGAATTGTTGGATCATATGATAATTTTATTTCTAAGTTTTTAAGAAACCTCTATGTTATCTTCCATAATAATTACACATTCTCACCAACAGTATACAAGAGTTTCAATTTCTCCACATCCTCAACAACCCTTGTTATTTTGTTCTTTTGATAGTGGTTATCGTAACAGGTGTGAGGCAATGTCTCATTGTGGTTTTGATTTGCATTTACTTATAATTAGGGATGTTGAGCATCTTTTCATAGGACATAGGCATTTATAAGAGCAAATATTTTGTGCAAACTAATATGGGGAAAAATTAAGATAGTAAGGTTGAGGGTGAATCTTGTGGCCGTGGTAAGAACATATTTTCTTTTTAATGTAGGATTGTATTTGAAACCTCTCACACAGTTTAATCATTTTGTTCTGCCATTATTTGGCCATCTTTGTACTTTCTGACTTGGTCCTCCATGAGAAAGTAACATTTGAATTTGTGAGCCATTAATTGTCAGGATTAGAACAAATTTAGTAGATCTTCTAATTGGCAACATCTGCATTTTACAGATGAGTAAACTTTGGATTAAAAAGTGAAAAAAATTCAATTGAGGAGCAACATCTTGATTTAAGGAGAAAACCCTTCTGATTACTGAAAATTTTAATTTTTTCCTGGCTTCATTGAGGTATAATTGGCTAATAAAATTGTGTATATTTAAGATATAAAATGTTATAATTTTATATACATATACATTGTGCAATGATTATTACAATCAAGTTAGTTAACACTTCCATTACCTTACATAGTTACCATTTTTAAAAATTGTGAGAACCTTTAAGATTTACTTTCTAGGCAAATTTCAAGTATATAATACAGCATTTATTATTACTTATAGACACAATGCTGTACATTAGATCCAAAGAACTTATTCATGCTATAATGGAAAGTTTTTAACTATTTGACCAATATCACCCTATTTCTCTCACCACTAAGCACCCAGCAACCACTATGCTACTCCACATCTATAAGTTCGACTGTTTTTAGATTCCTCATGTAAGTGAGATCATAGTATTTCTCTTTCTCTGTCCAACTTTTTCACTTAGCATGATGCACTCAAGTTGCATCCATGTTACCACAAATGGCAAGATTTCCTTCTTTTTAATAGCTGAATAATATTCCATTGTGTTTATGTGTGTGTATATAAATATGTGTATATATAAGTATATAAGTATATACACATATATAAGCATATATGTGTATATATAAGTATATATGTATATGTATATATACATATGTATACATATATACATATAAGTATATATATGTATGTGTATATATATTATATATATACACACACACATACTTTCTTTATGCATTCATCTGTTGCTGGACACTTAGGTTGTTTCCATATCTTTGCTATTGTGAATAATGCTTCAATAAACATGAGGGTGCAGATATCTCTTTGAGATACTGATTTCATTTCCTGTGGATATGAAACCTGAGGTTTTCTTCATGTCCTCGCTAACACTTGTTATTTCTTGTCTTTTTGCTAATAGTCACCCTAACAGGTGTGAAGTGATATTTCATTTGATTTGCATTTCTATGATGATTGATGATGTTGAGAACTTTTTTATGTAATTGATGACTGTTTGTATGCCATCTTTGAGAAAATGTCTATTTATGCCCTTTGCCCACTTTTTAATTGAACTATTTGTTTTTTTTTCTATTGAATTGTATGAGTTCTTACATATTTTGGATATTAACCCCTTGTCAGATACGTGGTTTGGAAATATTTTATCCCATTCTGTAAGTTGCCTTTTCATTTTTTAATTGTCTCTTTTGCTGTGCAGAAGCTTTGAAAAACTTAAATTCTAGTTTCCATTATTAAATAGTTTTATGGAATCTAGAAATATTAGGAGGTTTCAGTTTCTAAAACTCTGTGGTTGAACATATTTTGAATAATTGCCACAATTTTTCTGAGATCTCTGCGCGATGTTTTGTTTTGTAATCCCTTCCTTTTTTGTGGCTCTGATGAAAATCTTTGAGTGCTAGGCTTTGGAATCAGACCAGATTGTTTGACTTATATACCTTATAATGAAAACAAACATTAACTTTTACTTTTGCTTATGTTTTGAGAGCACTGAGAGCAAATTCATATATGTGGCCTCACGATGGCATGTCCGGAGCCATAAGGCCCGGAGTTAGCCGACCTCTGTTGCTTGATCTCCGCAAAGCGGAGACAAAATGGCATATTTCCGGGTTCTTCATTATAACCTGTTCCCGGGCGCGCCTAAAACCTTTCCCGCGGGCGCCTAAACGTTTCCCGCGCGCGCCCAAACCTTTCCCGCGCGCGCCCAAACCTTTCCCGCGTGCGCCCAAACCTTTCCCGCGCGCGCCCAAACCTTTCCCGCGGGCGCCGACCTTTTCGCGCCCAGAAAGATATGCAGCCTATGGCGCAGGTGCGATCCCGCTCCCGGGAAAAATTACAAACCCACGGCGCATGCGCAATTGTAATTTGAGAAGACTGGCCCCCGTCACCGCCTTGGCCCAACCTCTCCCCCTGCCAGACTATATAAGGCATCGCACCACCATTATTAAAGGAGACTTGATCAGGCTATTTGTCTTGTCTCCATTTCTCATGTTTTCTTGTCTCCTCCATTCCCACTCCCCCTTCCAGGGCCCGTTCGACTGTCCCGCGGGTCGGGACACCTGGCGCCTGAACAGGGACCTGGATACGGGGAAAAAGTGAGGAAGAAGGCACTAAAGTCGGCCGAAAGTGAAAGTGGAAGAAAAACTCCTCCGGACATCACGGGAACCTGCCGCGTTGGAACCAGAGGTAAGTAATAGTGTCTGATTATGGGACAAGAATTAAGCCAGCATCAGATTTTTGTAGAGCAATTAAAAGAGGCTTTAAAAGCACGAGGAGTAAAGGTTAAAAGTAATGATTTGTTTAAATTTTTTGATTTTGTAAAGGATACCTGCCCTTGGTTTCCACAAGAGGGAACCATTGACATAAAGAGGTGGCGTAGAGTGGGAGACTGTTTTCAAGATTATTATAGTACTTTTGGACCAGAGAAGGTCCCGGTGACAGCCTTTTCCTATTGGAACTTAATTAGAGATATAATAGATAAAAAGGAAAGAGAAAAAGATCCTGAGGTAATGGCAGTGGTTACTCAGACTGAGGAAATATTAAGAGGCAGCTCCCAAACCGACCTCGAAAAACCCACACCTAGTAAAGAAATAGACTTGATATCACTACAGAGCGACGAAGAGGAGGCTGGGGCCCCCTCAATAACAAATATGGAAACATCAAATAAGGAAAAGGCCAGAAAATACCCAGTTTTACCTACAACTAATGAAAACAAAAGTAAAAATAACCTTAACCATTCAGAAGTAGACTGGGATAATTTGGAGGAAGGGGCAGCAAAATATCATAGTTCTGACTGGCCACAAACTTACTTATCCTCCTCCCTATAATAAGGCTTCTGCCCCCGCAGTTATGGCAGTAATAGACCCAAAAGAGGAGTTTAGAGAAAAGATTGCACAACTTGAAGAGCAAATAAAGCTCGAAGAACTGCATCAGTCTTTAATCACTAGATTGCAGAAATTAAGGACAGGAAGAGATAGTATAATTTAGAATTTGGAGATTTAATAACCAGGGCTACCCAGAAAAAGTGACTTGATAACATGGTACCAATAAGTAAGGGATGCTCTCTCGGTTTGCTTTTGCCACTTTCAAGATTTTAACTTCTCAGGTTATTAATCAAAATTATTGTATAAGTTAGCCAATAGAATTTTTAGGTTAAAACAACAGATGGGGGGTTTGTGGAGTGTTTAATGTCATGGGCATTTTTAGTAGCATAGACCCTTTGTTCTGCATTTGAATGTTTTGTATATTTTTGTTTCACAGTTAATCTTCCCTCCCCAAGTTTGCTATTCAAATCAACTGCCTGAATGACATTTCTAGTAGTCTGATGTATTTTTTTTGAGGAATAGTTTGTGATTCCAATGCAGGTGTCTTCATTACCATTACCTCTACACTGCAGAGGAGGCAAAACTCCTTTATTAGAATTACTGCACATGTGTATGGGGAAAATAGTTTTGAAAGACTAGAATGATATAAGTGAGCAAAAGTTGGTCAGCTTGGCTATGGAGTGGTGGCAATAATCTCTAAACATTCCTAAAGACCATGAGCTGAACCTAAACTCCCTTGGAATCTGAACAAAGGAATATAAAATTGCCATTTGAAAACGACCAGCTAGTCTGGACCTCAGAGATAGATCAGCCAGTGGCCCAAAGCCATTTCAAGTACAGAAATTGTATTGAGACTACAACTAAATAAATTTGAACATTAAGTATAATTTTACCACTTTTCCTCTTTATAAGCATATTTGTAAACTCAAAACTGCACAGAAGTGACTCTACTTTCTCAAGTTTGATACTGAGTTGACTGTTCACTTATCCCTCACCCTTCCCCTTCCCTTTCCTAAGGCAATAGTGCACAACTTAGGTTATTTTTGCTTCCGAATTTGAATGAAAAACTTAATGTTCTTTATACCTTTGTATGTATGATCTACTTTTGTAACAGACCATGGTTGTGTCCAAGGTAAAACCACAGTGATATTTTTGGATGCTTTGTCTGCAATCTTGACTTGTTTTTGCAGTATCATTATTCAGACTTCAACTTGTGAATCTTTTACTTTTAAACATCTTGATAATTTGTTGTTGAGAGCTGTTCATTCTAAAATGTAATGAAATTCAGTCTAGTTCTGCTGATAAAGATCATCAGTTTTGAAAGGTCACTGATTTTCCTCTTCCCTCTTAGTTTTTTGCCCAATATATGGAGAAGAGTAATGGTCAATCTTAACATTTTGTTTTAATTGTTTAATAAAGCTGCTGGGCAGTGGTGCAGCATTCCTACCTAATGTCATAAAAGCAAAATACTTACATAGCTTTCTTAAAATATAGGAATGACATTACATTTTTAGGAAGAAACAAAAGGGCAATACAGTTCATCCCCTTACTTGCAGGATTAGGCATAACTACTGCCATAGCAACTGGGGCTACAGGCCTAGGGGTTTCTGTTACTCAATACACCAAATTGTCTTGCCAATTGATCTCAGATATGCAGGCCATCTCAAGTACTAGACAAGATCTACAAGATCAAGTAGATTCTCTGGCAGAAGTAGTGCTCCAAAATAGAAGAGGCCTAGACTTATTAACTGCAGAACAGGGAGGCATCTGCTTAGCTTTACAGGAAAAGTGCTGTTTCTATGCCAACAAGTCCGGAATCGTCAGAGATAAGATCAAGCTTCTACAAGAAGACCTAGAAAGACGACGAAAAGAGATGGCCGATAACCTGTTTTGGACTGGGTTCCATGGACTCCTTCCCTATCTTGTGCCATTCCTGGGCCCCCTGCTTTGCCTATTGCTCTTACTCTCTGTAGGACCTTTGGTCTTCAATAAGCTCATGACATTCCTTAAGCAACAAGTCGAGGCTATCCAAGCGAAGCCTATACAGGTCCATTATCATCGCCTAGAACAAGAAGATCGCGGTGGTTCATACTCACACCCATTATGACCACCTTCCCTATGTGCTGAACTGGACAGCCAATGACGGGTAAGAGAGCATCATCTCTCACTAACTTAAGACAGGAGGGCCTTCATAAGCTACTGCCTAATCCCATGAGGGGTACCAGTGATGAGATGTATTACTCCAAGGGACAATCTTCTAGCCACAATTATATATAAAAAAAAGGGGGACCTGTCTGGAGCCATAAGGCCCGGAGTTAGCCGGCCTCTGTTGCTTGATCTCCGCAAAGCGGAGACAAAATGGCACATTTCCGGGTTCTTCATTATAACCTGTTCCCCCGCCGCGCCTAAAACCTTTCCCGCACGCGCCCAAACCTTTCCCGCGCGCGCCCAAACCTTTCCCGCGCGCGCCGACCTTTTCGCGCCCAGAAAGATATGCAGCCTATGGCGCAGGTGCGATCCCGCGCCCGGGAAAATTACAAACCCACGGCGCATGCGCAATTGTAATTTGAGAAGACCCGGCCCCCGTCACCGCCCTGGCCCAACCTCTCCCCCTGCCAGCCTATATAAGGCATCGTACCACCATTATTAAAGGAGACTTGATCAGGCTATTTGTCTTGTCTCCATTTCTCGTGTTTTCTTGTCTCCTCCATTCCCACTCCCCCTTCCAGGGCCGTTCGACTGTCCCGCGGGTCGGGACAATGGCAGAGGGTTAGGAATATAAGAGCAGATCAGTTCGGCTCCTGTCCTGTGGCAGGTGCTGTTTTGGGCCTCATGGGGTTTATACCATCTCAACAAATATGGACAGGATACTCAAAACTAGTGCAGCCTGACTATTCTTCCCAAGTATTCTGTGTGTATTAGTCAGGGTTCTCTAGAGAAAAAGAACCAAATACGTACGTGTGTGCGCATACACACACACAAATATATATATATACACACACACATACACACATATATACACACATGTATATGTATATAGGTATATGCTTGCACACACACATACACATGTATACATATAGAAAGACATTTATTATGAGGAATTAGCTCATATGATTATAGAGGCTAAGAAAGCCCAAGATCTCTAGTTAGCAAGCTGGAGACCCAGGATTGCTGATGGTATAGTTTCAGGCTGAAAGTCAGCAGGTTGGAGAGTCAAGAAGAACTGATGTTTCATTTTGAGTCCAGAGGCTGGAAAAGACTGATGTCCCAGCTCAAAGCAGGCAGGCCAGAGGAGTCCCCTCTCACTCAGCATTTTTGCTGTATTTGGATCTCAACTTGATTGGAGGAAACCCACCTACGTTAGGGAGGGCAATCTGCATTACTCAGTCTGCTCATTCAAATGTTAATCTCATCCAGAAACACCTTCTCAGACACCCAGAATAACATTTAACCAAATATCTGAGCACCCTGTGGCCCAGTCAGGTTAAAATATTAAATTAATAAGTAACTATGGTTACCACTGAGGGTTTCCAGGATGACTTTGGGGACATATGGACAAGTTGGCTAGCTGTGTGACCTTGGGCAAGTTATTTAACTTCACTGTGCCTCAGTTTTCTCATTTGTAAGGTAAAGATGATAATATTTCCTCCCTCATTGGATTGTCTTGAGGATTAAATGAATTAGTATTAGTAAAGTGTTGAGAAGCATTCATGGCAAGTTGTAAATGGAACATGTTAAATATGATTTTAACATACTTTAATAGTTTTATCTATTTATTTTGATGTACAGTAAAAAGAAATACAACTAGCATGATTTCAAGGATATTTTTGGCCAGGATGAGGCTAAGTAAAAAAGCAGTAAGTTGACTGCAAGACACACAATAAGTAAATACTACTATAGGAGGTATATGGAAATGATAGAAACTGTGACGATGGAAAAAGTAAGTGATAATGTTTAGAAAATACCCAATTTTCTGAGGAATTTCCTGGAACTGAAAGCTTTCCTGGGATGTAGAACATTTAGTACTAAAACTGGGTAAGTCCCCAGTAAACCAGGATGGTTGGTCAACCTGTATACAACTACAGCCTGATATTTATCCCACAAGCATTTTTTGAACACTTGTATTGTTTCAGGCAGTGGAAGCTTCCAAAGGACCCCCACCTCTAATGGGCTCTAAGTAGAGTGGATCCCAGTCCATATCCTGCCACTGACATGCTTGTGATTTTAAGTAAGGCTCTTTGGCTTCTCTTAATCTGTGTTTCTTAGTGTACAAGAAGAAGTGGATGAAATAATGATCTCTAAAACCCTTCCAGCACTGGAGTTCTTTGATATGAAGCACACAGTACGTCTGCTACTGTTAAAATCTCAACTCCCTGATCGCCAGCATGAGGAAAGAACAATGAGCAAAACATGCATTGTGATTCTTAGCATTCAGTTCCAGCCTAAGGCAGGGGAGCCTCTTCTATGCTCCCAACCAACCAAAACTCTGACACAAAATGATCATCCCAAATGTAGGATCCCTTGGAAATGCCTGAATAATGTAAGTGGCCTAGGAAATTGGCAGAAGAAAGACTCAAACATGTAAGATTTACATAAGAAGCACCTGCACAATTTATTAGGGTGAGAGGAGATATTTATGAGGTCAGGAAATACAGGTTGCTGTAATTGTGGTTGTGTTTACAAGTTGAAAATGCATCTTTGGTGGTAGGACCAGGATAAATTATTTACTTGGTTGATTGAGAGACTCTCATCTAGAGTCTTGTTTCTCTTCATCAAATAACCTTTCAAAGTTGACAATGTTCCACATTTCAGGCAAGTTATGTTACACAAGAGTGTAACTCACTGACCATCTGTTTTTGTGTGACTAAAATCATCTTACAGTTGTGGCTTAGAAAAGCTATCTCACACAAATCGTTATTTATGCATATTTTTTTCCAGAGTCAATTTAATGCAACAAATATCTGGAGTGCCAGTTATGAGCTCAATTCTGTGAAGTCATGAAGAGGAATAAGAATCTCAGTTGCTAGGAGCCTTGGCTAAGAGAAACTCGACAGGAATCCAGTCATCTACATTATAGTGCTGTTGCCATTTGTGGAGAATCTGATTATTTTTACTTGGAACTGAGGTTTGCCTTCTGTGAGATATGGTGGATAGGAATAAGGCTCTGGGTTCTGGCCAGTCTAAGAAGAGTTTCTTGGCTCCTGAAAACTTAGTTCTCAGGAGTCCTGTCTTTTTTCATAATAAACCTCTTCTAAAGCTTGTAATGCCCAGACTTCCTTCAGACAACATTCTAATTATAGCTCCCCTGAGTCACTGGAGGTTTTTAGAATCAGAATGTTGAGAGACAGAGAGAGAGAGAGAGATAGACTATAAAAGCAAGCTTACCAGTGTGGGGGTATAGCTCAGGGGTAGAGCATTTGACTGCAGATCAAGAGGTCCCTGGTTCAAATCCAGGTGCCCCCTATGCATCTGTGTTTTTGTTTCAGAAGAACACGGATTGACTTTGACTTCTTATCTTCTATGGCTCATGGCTGATTGAATAATAACTAATGTCCCTTGCTTGCATTCTTAGTACATGCCAGTCTAGGCCCTTTACATTGGTTCTCCTCTATTTCTGACCACAGTTTTACAAGATAGATGTTTGTATTTCCGTTTTACATGAGGAGGCTGAGAGTTGGACATACTTAGTAATTAACTCAAGGTCAAAAAGCTATAAAGGGCAGATTCAGGATTTGAACCCAGAGCACACATTCTCCCTGACTTAAGTATACTACACATACTGCTCTCCTAATGTTAAAATCTTTGTGACAAAATCCTACTAGGCAATGTTCCCACAGTCCTGTAATTACCCATAGAGTTTCAGAACCTGCTGGCTACAAGGAAAATCAAGGACTTAGTGACTGTGCCCACACTTTGCATTGCCCTGGGGAAAGCAAAGGAATAGAGTTTTATCCATAGAACATTTTAGGGGAGGTGAACAAGAACTGGTCTGAAGTTTAAGGAACTGCACTTTTTCCTCTTTAAATCTTAAGGATTTCTATTACCTTCCATCCCCTGTTCATTTCCTACAGCCAAGTACCCCCACATTGGGTAACTTCACTCAGGACCCAGGCATGGAGCCAGAAGTCAGGTGTAACTCCCACCCACAATACAGGCAATGCTGTGTTTTTAGATCAGTCTGAACAACATACACTGGGCACCTACTGTGTACCAGAACCATGCAAAGTGTGAACCCAGAGGTGAATAAGACATTAGCCCCTCCCCTCATTCAGGATGTAGGCATATAGAATAAGAAAATAGAGTGTATGAGCTGTACCTCGCTGTGATAGGTGCAGTAACACAGAAGAGGCAGTGATTACATCTGTCCAGAGGAGGGGAGGTGAAAGTAAGCATCTGGAGGAGCTGACGGATGGAAGGTGGAATGGAGGTGGAGTTGTGGAGAAGGGTGGTTGCAATTCCAGGCAGAGGAAACAGCGCGGCAGAGCTGGAGCCAGGTAGATACAGATGGAGGCAGCTGGAGCACAAAATGTGACATGGGGAGTGTCAAAAGATAACACTGAAGCAGAGGAGACAGGTAAAAATCAGAAGAGAAGAACTGCATGCTGTGCTAAGAGACTTGAAGTTTATTGTGAAGGCGTTTAAAGGGCAGTGATCTAGATGGACTTACTTTTCCAACAGGCTGCTCTGGAAGCAGTACAGAGTGGATGTGGGGGTGGAGGCCGGGAGGATATTTAGGAGGTGGTGGCACTGACAGTGTAGGGGTGGAGATGGATTTGAGCAATGTCAAAGATAAAATCAATAGCACCTAGTGATTCACTGGAATTGGGGAGGAGAGAGTGGGAGGAGCCTAGAATTGCCTTAAGTGTTTTGGTCTAGGTGACTGAGTACAGGGTGGTGGCATCTCCAACCAAGACTGGAAGGAGACTGCTCAGCTGGTTAAGCAGGTGGGCTTTTCACACAGTCTGAGCCTATGCTGGAATCCTGGCCCCATCACCTGCTAGCTGTGTGACCTAGGGCTAGATATTCCAATCAATCTGTGCCTCAGTTTCCATCCTGTATACTACTACTAATGCGGATTTTATAGGATTTTTGTAACAATTACATGGGAGGTTGTCGGTAGAACTTTTGGTACCATGCCTGGCATATTGAAAATGCCCAACATATGTGAGCTGTTATTATTACAACAAAGCAAAATAGATGGAGAGGCAGGTTTGGACAAGAAGATGATAAGCTTAGGTTTGGGTATACTGGGTTTGAAATCTGAGGCTCCGGTTGGGCATCAGATTGGGCAGATGCTGGGAATGGGTGTCTAGGGCCCTCAGACAGCTTGTGAGCTGGAGCTCTGGCTGCTGTTTGTTCCCTGGCTCCATGGCAGCTGACAGACCTCATCAGGGAAAATTTGTTGCACTGACAAAAATTTCCTTGACCTTTTGCTCAATCTTGGAGACGCGTGAGATTGAGTTCTCAGATTGGAACTCAAAGGAATAGGAATCAGAGGTGTTCAAAATTGAATTTTGGGCTTTGGAACATCCAGGTACTTTGTTTTTCTCTTTGGTGGTTTTTGTTGTTGTTGTTGTTTGTTTGTTTTTGTTTTTTGTTCTTTTTTTTTTTTTTTTTTACTCTGGAGTGAGATAGTTGGTCCTGGATGAGGTCTTTATTGAAAATTTGATGAAAATATGCACAATATACAATATGTGCAAATACATAATACTTGCCTATAATTTCAGAATTGAACATGAACATCTGAAGTCCATTTGTGGATACCCACTTTAGATCCCTTCCATGTCCAATACTTGTTGGTAGCCCCTAATGCTTAAAACATTCATTGATGTATCCAGAGACCTATGGGCAACTGGTGGTGTATTTTTTAAAGCTGGAATATTAGACTGAGAATACAGCATTGAACTTCAGGTGCTGGGAAGAGAATGAGTATACATGCTCTGGGAAAAACAAGAGATGGTACAGCTAGGAGGAAATTGAGGATGAGTTTAAATTCAAAAGGAATCTTAGACACCAGAAGTATTTGTGAGGTGTTTTGCAGGTCATAAAAATGGAATGAATGTTTATTTGAAGCCTATTGGTGTCAAGGGGGTGTAGCTCAGTGGTAGAGCATTTGACTGCAGATCAAGAGGTCCCTGGTTCAAATCCAGGTACCCCCTATGGCATACTTTTGCTCCTCTTGGCAGCTTCATTAAAAGTCCTGGACTAGGGTAAGGCAAGCAAGGTGCATAAGGCTCAAAATTTAAGCAGATGCTTACTCTCAGGTTCATATAAGTGCCTTGGCTCATTAGTTCCCTTACAGCAGAGCTACCATCTCACATAAACTCACCCTGCCTCTAATACACACACACAAACCCAGTCCTAAACCATGACACATACACACACACGTGTGCTTTCTTACATGTGTTTTTATCTCTTTTTTCCTGTATATTTAATCTTATTAACCAGGTACTTTTTCTCTCCCTTTCTTCAAGTTTTTTTTATTTATTTTAGGTTTTATGGAAGAGTTTATAAATTCTGTAAATTTTAGATTTACAGAAGAATTGTTAAGATAGCAATAGAGAGGTTTTGTATACCCTTTACCTACCTTGCAACGTGTTAACATGTTACATAATCATGGTATATTTATCAAAACTATGAAATGAAATGTTTGAGGTGATGGATATGCTAATCACCCCCAATATGATCATTATACACTGCATACATTTATCAAGATATCACACTGTATCACAATTATTGTATGTCCATTAAAGGTAATAATAAAATAAAAAAAGAACCTATGAAATAAATGCTGGTCCAACACTATTTTTTACTTTTTGTCAGTATAGACTAGATGTATATATTTATGGGTTACATGAGATATTTTGATACAGGCATGCAATGGTGCAACACTGTTAACCAAATGACAGACTATTCCGATTTCTCCAGTTTATTTTTTCTGCTACTTTTTTTTTCCCGCTCCAGGATTCAATCCAGGATACCATGTTGCATTTAGTTGCTATCGTTGTAACGTCTCAGTCTTCTTAAGACTGTGACAGTTTCTCAGTCTTTTCTTGTTTTTGTCACTTTTCTTTTAACCTTGACATTTACGAAAAATCCTGGTTAAATATTTTGCAGAATGCCCTCACTTTGGATTTGTCATGATTAGACTGGGGTTGTGAATTTTTAGAAAACCTATCACAAGGATAATGTGCCATTTTTTTCATATCACATCGGGGTAGAAGATAAGGCCGCAACGATTTAAGGTTCTGCTACACTGGTAAAACTTTTAGGGCCGGGTGTGGTGGCTCACGCCTGTAATCCCAGCACTCTGGGAGGCATAGGTGGGCAGATCACCTGAGGTCAGGAGTTCGAGACCAGCTTGGCCCACATGGTGAAACCCCACCTGTACTAAAAGTACAAAAATTAGCCGTGCGTGGTGGCTGGCACCTGTAATTACAGCTACTCAGGGGGCTGAGGCAAGAGAATTGCTTGAACCAGGGAGGCGGAGGTTGCAGTGAGCTGAGATCATGCCACTGCATTCCAGCCTGGGAGACAAGAGCAAGACTCCATCTCAAACAAAACAAAACAAAACAACAAAAAAACAAACAAAACTTTTAGGAGTCCAGCATCTGGGGCACATCAGCATATGCCTTCTAAAGTGAAAGATATAGCTATGCCTTACACTGCTCACCACACAGAACAAGGCCCATTGCTTGGTGGGCCACTTTGGATTTTGGTGGCAATGTATTTTGATGTGCTTCTCTGTTGTATTTACCAGATAACAACAACCCATAAGACTGTCAGGTTCCAGTGGATCTTGGACCAAGAAAAGGGTCTGCAGTAAGAGTAGACTACAGTGAAATCTGGTCTTCTATTTGAGTGTTATGACTTAGTATTGAAAGTGTATGTGTTTACACATATGCTCATTATAGCACTATTCACAATAGCAAAGATATAGAATCAACCCAAATGCCCATCAGTGATAGACTGGATAAAGAAAATGTGGTACATATACACTGTCGAATACTATGCAGCCGGAAAAAGGAATGAGATCATGTCCTTTGCAGGGAATGGAGGGAGCTGGAAGCTATTATCCTCTGTAAACTAACACAAGAACAGAAAACCAAACACTACATGTTCTCATTTATAAGTGGGAGCTGAACAATGAGAACACATGGACGCAGGGAAGGGAACAACACACACTGGGGCCTGTCAGGGCGAGGGGGAGGAAGAGCATCAGGATAAATAGCTAATGCATATGGGGCTTAATACCCAGGTGATGGGTTGATAGGTGCAGCAAACAACCATGGCACACATTTACCTATGTAACAAACCTGCATGTCCTGCACAGGTATCCCAGAACTTAAAATAAAATTAAGGACTGGGCACGGTGGCTTATGCCTGTAATCCCAGCACTTTGGGAGGCCAAGGTGGGCCAATCGCTTGAGCTCAGGAGTTTGAGACCAGCTTGGCCAACATGGCGAGGCAGAAGTTGCAGTGAGCTGAGATCATGCCACTGCATTCCAGCCTGGGCGACAGAGTAAGATTCTGTCTCAAAACAAAAAAACAAAACAACAACAACAACAAATTAAGTTAAAAAATAAAAAAGAAAGTGTATGTGTCTAGAAGCTGAGAGTAGTTTGGTGGGGTAGGTTGTGGAGATGCTGATCAAAGGATACAAAATTTCACCTAGACTGGAGGAAAAATTCAAGAGGTCTATTGTACAACCTCGTGGTTATAGTTAATAAAAATGTATTTATACTTGAAAATTGCTGAGGATATGACTGAGGTGAGTCTCAATCAATTTAGAGGTTTATTTCGCCAAGGTTGAGGATGTGCCTGGGCAAAAGGAACACAAAATCACAGCGACATCTGTGATCTGTGCTGTTTTCAAAGAGTAAAGGTTTAGGGACTTCAATATTTAAAGGGGAGAAAGCAGGCAGTAGGGGAAGGAGGACAGAAAAAGGGAAGGAGAGTTGATAAGAGGCAAGTGGTTGCACTCCTCTGAGGCTTTGAGCAGGGTTCACTGAATTCACATTTTACATGTGAAAAGAGGGGATAGAGAAATAATCAACTATTCAGTCATCGCTTGCTCCATGAATATGAATTTTTATGTAAGATGAAGTAAAGATAGAGTACAGGAAGCAGCCAAAGATGCATTTGTCTCAGGTGAGCAGAGGGATGACTTCTAGTCCTATCTTTGTCCTGTACCTGTGAAAATACAGGACAATGTTGATTTACATTGTCAGGGTGAAATTCCCTAGAACTCTGTTTTAAGGTAAAGATCTTGGGACCCACAAGGAATTTCCTTCTGAGCAAATTGTAAGGGAGGCCTCCTAGGGTGGTATGTGAACTTCTGTCTTTGGAGCTACCTATTGAGAAACAAAATGGGAGACAGTTTTGCATGACTCATTCCCAAGCTTAACTTTTCCCTTTGACATAATGAGTTTGGGTCCCTGAGATTTTATTTTTCTTTCACAAGATATACAGTCAGGCATCACTTAACAGCAAGCTTAGATTCTAAGAAATGTGTCGTTAGGTGACTTATTCATTGTGCAAACATCGTAGCAATGTACTAACACAAACCTACTACACACATAGGCTCTATGGGATAGCCTATTGCTCCTAGGTTACAAGCCTGTACAGCATGTTACTGTACTGAACACTGTAGGCAATTATAACACAATGGTAAGTATTCATGTATCTAAGCATATCTAAAAGATAGGAAAGACAGAGTAAAAATACCATATAAAAGATTAAAATGCAGCTGTTGTATAGGGCACTTACCATGAATGGAGCTTGCAGGACTGGAAGTTGTTCTGGGTTAAGTCACTGAGTGAGTGGTAAGTGAATATGAAGGCCCACACCATTACTGTACACTACTGTAGACTTTATAAACACTGTATACTTAGGCTACAGTAAACTTATTTTATTTATTTATTTATTTATTTATTTATTTATTTATTTATTTATTTATTT